>NC_092186.1:5000-120000 GCF_043641665.1 Enoplosus armatus
TTGCCTGAAACGTGCTCCTAACCACTTTCTGGGAACACCATTTAGTTAGGCATTTTTCACCTCCCTCCACACTTAGACAATTTTCGCTACAAAATTACCTCCATTCATTCTCTATGGAGAATAGCACACACTTGTATCTCCGGACAGGAACGTCCTACAGACTCGTGGCTGCTACCGTTGGAACGGCAATAGTCCATATATGCTAGACGAATGAGGGTTGCAAGTCTCTAGCACCTTCCCTTCAAAAGTTAGCAAACAAAAACCACTCGGCCAATCACAATCAATCACAAAACACACTTTGGCCAATATCTCCCGAACCGAACCTCGTACACTCTCCAAACCACCTTCCGTATACACTAATTACACCACGCTGAACACGTAGGAAGTGTCCCCAGCTCTCTACGACCTTCCCAAGCTGAGATACACAAAATCATGACCAAAGGAAGTGACGTATCTCCGCAACGGAAGCTCGTACACACTCGGGGGTGCTACCGTTGGAAAGGCCGGCCCACTATTTCAATTCAAGGACCTTGGTTTCAAGTCTCTACGACCTTCCGTTCAAAAGTTATTCACCAAAAAGTAAGTGAGCCCAGGCTCACTTTGGGTAAAACCCCCTAATCCTAACCCTAACCCTAACCCTAACCCTCACTTTGGGTAAAACCCCCTAATCCTAACCCTAACCCTAACCCTAACCCTAACCCTAACCCCTAACCCTAACCCTAACCCTAACCCTAACCCTAACCCCTAACCCTAACCCCTAACCCCTAACACCAACCCAAACACTAACCCTCACCTCTCCTCTATCCTTACCCTAACCAACACAGGGGGAGGCAAGCTCAAGGTTGGGCTTAGGCAACACATCTCACACTGGTTAAGGTCAGGGAAAGGGGCCAGGCTAGTGCGTCGTCACCTACCAATCCACCAAAATGCTCAAAAGTACAGTCAAATCAAATCCACTCCAAATTGCCTGAAACGTGCTCCTAACCACTTTCTGGGAACACCATTTAGTTAGGCATTTTTCACCTCCCTCCACACTTAGACAATTTTCGCTACAAAATTACCTCCATTCATTCTCTATGGAGAATAGCACACACTTGTATCTCCGGACAGGAACGTCCTACAGACTCGTGGCTGCTACCGTTGGAACGGCAATAGTCCATATATGCTAGACGAATGAGGGTTGCAAGTCTCTAGCACCTTCCCTTCAAAAGTTAGCAAACAAAAACCACTCGGCCAATCACAATCAATCACAAAACACACTTTGGCCAATATCTCCCGAACCGAACCTCGTACACTCTCCAAACCACCTTCCGTATACACTAATTACACCACGCTGAACACGTAGGAAGTGTCCCCAGCTCTCTACGACCTTCCCAAGCTGAGATACACAAAATCATGACCAAAGGAAGTGACGTATCTCCGCAACGGAAGCTCGTACACACTCGGGGGTGCTACCGTTGGAAAGGCCGGCCCACTATTTCAATTCAAGGACCTTGGTTTCAAGTCTCTACGACCTTCCGTTCAAAAGTTATTCACCAAAAAGTAAGTGAGCCCAGGCTCACTTTGGGTAAAACCCCCTAATCCTAACCCTAACCCTAACCCTAACCCTAACCCTAACCCTAACCCCTAACCCTAACCCTAACCCCTAACCCTAACCCTAACCCTAACCCTAACCCTAACCCTAACCCTAACCCTAACCCCTAACCCTAACCCTAACCCTAACCCTAACCCTAACCCTAACCCTAACCCTAACCCTCGTACAGACTCGGGGGTGCTACCGTTGGAAAGGCCGGCCCACTATTTCAATTCAAGGACCTTGGTTTCAAGTCTCTACGACCTTCCGTTCAAAAGTTATTCACCAAAAAGTAAGTGAGCCCAGGCTCACTTTGGGTAAAACCCCCTAATCCTAACCCTAACCCTAACCCTAACCCTAACCCTAACCCTAACCCTAACCCTAACCCTAACCCTTAAGGTCAGGGAAAGGGGCCAGGCTAGTGCGTCGTCACCTACCAATCCACCAAAATGCTCTAAAGTACAGTCAAATCAAATCCACTCCAAATTGCCTGAAACGTGCTCCTAACCACTTTCTGGGAACACCATTTAGTTAGGCATTTTTCACCTCCCTCCACACTTAGGCATTTTTCGCTTGAATTTCACTCCATTCATTCTCTATGGAGAATAGCACACACTTGTATCTCCGGACAGGAACGTCCTACAGACTCGTGGCTGCTACCGTTGGAACGGCAATAGTCCATATATGCTAGACGAATGAGGGTTGCAAGTCTCTAGCACCTTCCCTTCAAAAGTTATGAACACAAAAACCACTCGGCCAATCACAATCAATCACAAAACACACTTTGGCGAATATCTCCCGAACCGAACCTCGTACAGTCTCAGAACCAGCATTCGTCTGCCATAATTCCACCACGCTGAACACGTAGGAAGTGTCCCCAGCTCTCTACGACCTACCGTTCCCGAGATACACACAATTTCCGGCCAAAAAATGACGTAGCTCCGCACCGGAAGCTCGTACAGACTCGGGGGTGCTACCGTTGGAACGGCCGTAGTCGATATAGGGGGGACGTATCTTGGTTTCAAGTGTCTACGACCTTCCTATCACAAGTTATTCAAGAATAAGTCATCCTCAAATCAGTCATCGTGGTTTTTACCCCTATTCCTAACCCTAACCCTAACCCTAACCCCCTAACCCTAACCCTAACCCCCTAACCCTAACCCTAACCCTAACCCTAACCCTAACCCCTAACCCTAACCCTAACCCTAACCCGTTGGAACGGCAATAGTCCATATATGCTAGACGAATGAGGGTTGCAAGTCTCTAGCACCTTCCCTTCAAAAGTTAGCAAACAAAAACCACTCGGCCAATCACAATCAATCACAAAACACACTTTGGCCAATATCTCCCGAACCGACCCTCGTACACTCTCCAAACCACCTTCCGTATACACTAATTACACCACGCTGAACACGTAGGAAGTGTCCCCAGCTCTCTACGACCTTCCCAAGCTGAGATACACAAAATCATGACCAAAGGAAGTGACGTATCTCCGCAACGGAAGCTCGTACAGACTCGGGGGTGCTACCGTTGGAAAGGCCGGCCCACTATTTCAATTCAAGGACCTTGGTTTCAAGTCTCTACGACCTTCCGTTCAAAAGTTATTCACCAAAAAGTAAGTGAGCCCAGGCTCACTTTGGGTAAAACCCCCTAATCCTAACCCTAACCCTAACCCTAACCCTAACCCTAACCCCCTAACCCTAACCCTAACCCCCTAACCCTAACCCTAACCCTAACCCTAACCCTAACCCCTAACCCTAACCCTAACCCTAACCCGTTGGAACGGCAATAGTCCATATATGCTAGACGAATGAGGGTTGCAAGTCTCTAGCACCTTCCCTTCAAAAGTTAGCAAACAAAAACCACTCGGCCAATCACAATCAATCACAAAACACACTTTGGCCAATATCTCCCGAACCGACCCTCGTACACTCTCCAAACCACCTTCCGTATACACTAATTACACCACGCTGAACACGTAGGAAGTGTCCCCAGCTCTCTACGACCTTCCCAAGCTGAGATACACAAAATCATGACCAAAGGAAGTGACGTATCTCCGCAACGGAAGCTCGTACAGACTCGGGGGTGCTACCGTTGGAAAGGCCGGCCCACTATTTCAATTCAAGGACCTTGGTTTCAAGTCTCTACGACCTTCCGTTCAAAAGTTATTCACCAAAAAGTAAGTGAGCCCAGGCTCACTTTGGGTAAAACCCCCTAATCCTAACCCTAACCCCTAACCCTAACCCTAACCCTAACCCTAACCCTAACCCTAACCCTAACCCTAACCCTAACCCTAACCCCCTAATCCTAACCCTAACCCTAACCCTAACCCTAACCCTAACCCCTAACCCAACCAACAACCAACAACCAACCACCAACCCAAACACTAACCCTCACCTCTCCTCTATCCTTACCCTAACCAACACAGGGGGAGGCAAGCTCAAGGTTGGGCTTAGGCAACACATCTCACACTGGTTAAGGTCAGGGAAAGGGGCCAGGCTAGTGCGTCGTCACCTACCAATCCACCAAAATGCTCAAAAGTTCAGTCAAATCAAATCCACTCCAAATTGCCTGAAACGTGCTCCTAACCACTTTCTGGGAACACCATTTAGTTAGGCATTTTTCACCTCCCTCCACACTTAGGCATTTTTCGCTTCAAAATCACCCCATTCATTCCGGATGGGAAATATCACACACTTGTATCTCCGGACAGGAACGTCCTACAGACTCGTGGCTGCTACCGTTGGAACGGCAATAGTCCATATATGCTAGACGAATGAGGGTTGCAAGTCTCTAGCACCTTCCCTTCAAAAGTTAGCAAACAAAAACCACTCGGCCAATCACAATCAATCACAAAACACACTTTGGCCAATATCTCCCGAACCGACCCTCGTACACTCTCCAAACCACCTTCCGTATACACTAATTACACCACGCTGAACACGTAGGAAGTGTCCCCAGCTCTCTACGACCTTCCCAAGCTGAGATACACAAAATCATGACCAAAGGAAGTGACGTATCTCCGCAACGGAAGCTCGTACAGACTCGGGGGTGCTACCGTTGGAAAGGCCGGCCCACTATTTCAATTCAAGGACCTTGGTTTCAAGTCTCTACGACCTTCCGTTCAAAAGTTATTCACCAAAAAGTAAGTGAGCCCAGGCTCACTTTGGGTAAAACCCCCTAATCCTAACCCTAACCCCTAACCCTAACCCTAACCCTAACCCTAACCCTAACCCTAACCCTAACCCTAACCCTAACCCCCTAATCCTAACCCTAACCCTAACCCTAACCCTAACCCTAACCCCTAACCCAACCAACAACCAACAACCAACCACCAACCCAAACACTAACCCTCACCTCTCCTCTATCCTTACCCTAACCAACACAGGGGGAGGCAAGCTCAAGGTTGGGCTTAGGCAACACATCTCACACTGGTTAAGGTCAGGGAAAGGGGCCAGGCTAGTGCGTCGTCACCTACCAATCCACCAAAATGCTCAAAAGTTCAGTCAAATCAAATCCACTCCAAATTGCCTGAAACGTGCTCCTAACCACTTTCTGGGAACACCATTTAGTTAGGCATTTTTCACCTCCCTCCACACTTAGGCATTTTTCGCTTCAAAATCACCCCATTCATTCCGGATGGGAAATATCACACACTTGTATCTCCGGACAGGAACGTCCTACAGACTCGTGGCTGCTACCGTTGGAACGGCAATAGTCCATATATGCTAGACGAATGAGGGTTGCAAGTCTCTAGCACCTTCCCTTCAAAAGTTAGCAAACAAAAACCACTCGGCCAATCACAATCAATCACAAAACACACTTTGGCCAATATCTCCCGAACCGACCCTCGTACACTCTCCAAACCACCTTCCGTATACACTAATTACACCACGCTGAACACGTAGGAAGTGTCCCCAGCTCTCTACGACCTTCCCAAGCTGAGATACACAAAATCATGACCAAAGGAAGTGACGTATCTCCGCAACGGAAGCTCGTACAGACTCGGGGGTGCTACCGTTGGAAAGGCCGGCCCACTATTTCAATTCAAGGACCTTGGTTTCAAGTCTCTACGACCTTCCGTTCAAAAGTTATTCACCAAAAAGTAAGTGAGCCCAGGCTCACTTTGGGTAAAACCCCCTAATCCTAACCCTAACCCTAACCCTAACCCTAACCCTAACCCTAACCCTAACCCTAACCCCTAACCCTAACCCTAACCCTAACCCTAACCCTAACCCTAACCCAACCCTAACCCTAACCCTTAATTCACTCCTCCTTCTCACGCCTAACTCGCCTTCCCCTTTCCTAAACCTAACCGCTCCCCATTCCTAATCCTAACCCTAATCCTAACCCCTCTCCCTTTGACCCTAACCCCTTCCCCTTTCCTAATCCTAAAACCCTCCTTCCCTTTTTCCTAATCCTATCCCTAACACCCCCCTTCCCCTTTCCTTACCCTAACTCCCCTTCCCCTTTCCTGACCCTTACTCTCCCCTAATCCTTTTTCCTGACCCTAACCTTCCCCCCTTCCCCGAACCTCTCCCCTAATCCTTTTTCCTGACCCTAACCTTCCCCCCTTCCCCGAACTTTTCCCCTCCTTTAAATAAACACAAGACACAATTTCATTTATTGTTAAAACATTTAATAAGGGTAATTAATTAAAAGTTAAAATAACATTGATACAACACGATTTTCAAGGACATTACGGGGTTAAAAGTTAAATTTACAGGGTTAGAATTATATTTAATCAGGCCTTATTCGTCGGTAAAGGAATCGAGGGGTTAAAAAAGTTGGGAACTACAAATTATATTGACAGGAAAACATACCATTGACACCAATTAATTTAGTACAGGGATTAAGGGGTTAAAATTTAGAAACTAAAAAAGACGAACGAAAAAAAGAAAAAAAGAGGGACAAAAAAACATCAAAGCCATCAAAGCCATCAAAGGCAGTAAGGGGAGTGGCTAGCCACACACACGCAGGGGAGAGCTCACTTTTGCTCAGACTCTTAAAGAGACAACATCTCTCCACTCGATTACCAGCAAACCAGTCTTTTCTTTTCTTTTGTGTGCCATAGCCTGAAGAAGACCCACAACAGGGTTGAAACGTTGCTTTAGCGCACACAACTTGATTTAAATACAGTTTATTTTTTTATTTTTCTAAACACAGATTTTATTTGATTTTTTTGTTTTTTTATTTCATTTGGATTTTCGCCTTTAAAAATACATACCTTGTTAATAGATACATAAATAGATAACTACATATATATTAACATAACAAAGGCGACAATAGAGTTCATACAGCCATATCAGATGGCTCAGAGGTGGGATGGCTGGACGGATGTGAGCTACGGCAGGAGACGCCAGCGCTTCCGTCAGCCAACCTGGGGCTGGGATTATGCTCCTGACTGGGGGATGGACCGCGCACCTCCCGCCCCATTCATGGGACGGGCTCAGTTCCCCCATCCTAACCCTAACCCTAACCCTAACCCTAACCCCTAACCCTAACCCTAACCCTAACCCCTAACCCTAACCCTAACCCTATCCTTACCCTAACCAACACAGGGGGAGGCAAGCTCAAGGTTGGGCTTAGGCAACACATCTCACACTGGTTAAGGTCAGGGAAAGGGGCCAGGCTAGTGCGTCGTCACCTACCAATCCACCAAAATGCTCAAAAGTACAGTCAAATCAAATCCACTCCAAATTGCCTGAAACGTGCTCCTAACCACTTTCTGGGAACACCATTTAGTTAGGCATTTTTCACCTCCCTCCACACTTTGAGAATTTTCGCTACAAAATTCACTCCATTCATTCTCTATGGAGAATATCACACACTTGTATCTCCGGACAGGAACGTCCTACAGACTCGTGGCTGCTACCGTTGGAACGGCAATAGTCCATATATGCTAGACGAATGAGGGTTGCAAGTCTCTAGCACCTTCCCTTCAAAAGTTAGCAAACAAAAACCACTCGGCCAATCACAATCAATCACAAAACACACTTTGGCGAATATCTCCCGAACCGAACCTCGTACAGTCTCAGAACCAGCATTCGTCTGCCATAATTCCACCACGCTGAACACGTAGGAAGTGTCCCCAGCTCTCTACGACCTTCCCAAGCTGAGATACACAAAATCATGACCAAAGGAAGTGACGTATCTCCGCAACGGAAGCGAGTACACACTCGGGGGTGCTACCGTTGGAAAGGCCGTAGTCGATATAGGGGGGACGTATCTTGGTTTCAAGTGTCTACGACCTTCCTATCACAAGTTATTCAAGAATAAGTCATCCTCAAATCAGTCATCGTGGTTTTTACCCCTATTCATTTTTAGTGTGCCTGGCCTGAGGAAGACCCACGGGGTCGAAACGTTGTCAGTGGCACACCTTGTTTTTGTTTGAATTTTGCAAAAAAAATTGTTTTTTGTTTATTTTTGGAAAACAGACATTTGATTTGATTTTTCTATTTTTTATTACATAGATACATTTTATTTTCATTACATAAAACACTTTTATTTATCACATATATAACAAAGGCGAAATCATATACCACATTAACAACAAAAGACAGACAAAAACATGGATATGGACGATTTTGGCGGGGCCTGGACCCAAGTGCGTTATGGCCAGAGGCGCCAGCACTTTGGCCAGGCTGATTGGGACCGGGGGTACGGGGGAAGTCGGGGGATGGACCGAGCACCTCCCGTCCCACTTCGTGGACGGACTCAGTTCCCCTTCCCTAACCCCTAACCCTTTGTAAATAGGGTTTTTTGTTTTGGTTCACGGAGCTCTTTCACCAGAGAAGACCTCATGAACATCAGGGGAACATCTCCAGTGGATTTCTTTCCTGAATTTCTTGCACCTTTAACTGTTTTATGGGACATTCTGGTCAAAGGTGCTCTCACCTTTGCAGCTCTACGTCGACGTAGAGGGAAACGTGCCGGTGCGCTCGTGCGTCTTCGCCGGCGAGGACAACGCACACCGCTACCCGGAATATTTCTCTCTAAAGTGCGCTCACTGGGGAATAAGATGGACGAACTCCAGCTGCTGATGAGGAGAAACAAGGACTATTATTCATCTGCTGTTTTGTGCTTCACGGAGACATGGCTGGGGGAAAGAACTCCCGACGCGGCGCTGCAGCTGGACGGATTCCAGCTTCTCCGAGCGGACCGCGACGCGCACCTCTCCGGCAAAACAAAGGGTGGAGGTATTTGTTTCTACATCAACAGCAGCTGGTGTAACGACGTGACAGTGATCCGACGGCATTGCTCTCCTTCCCTGGAAACTTTTTTCATAAACTGTAAACCCTACTACTCCCCCCGTGAGTTCGCTTCATTCATTCTGGTCGGTGTTTACATTCCACCGGAGGCCAACGTGCAGGACGCACAGCGCGCACTCGCCGATCAGATACTGGAAACGGAGCGGACCAACCCGGACTCCTTAGTTATTGTCCTCGGTGACTTTAACAAAGGTAATCTCAGACACGAACTCCCAAAATACAAACAGTTTATTAAATGCCCCACCAGGGAGGGGAACACTCTGGATCACTGTTACACCACAGTCAGTAACGCTTTTCACGCCGTCACCCGCGCTGCACTGGGACACTCTGACCACGACATGGTCCACCTGATTCCCGCATACAGGCAGAAATTAAAACTTTCTAAGCCTGTTGTGAGAACATCGAAGCAGTGGACCAGTGAAGCTGCAGAGGACCTGAAGGCGTGTTTGGACTGCACTGACTGAGATGTTTTCAGGACTGCTACCAACAGTCTGGATGAGTACACAGAGGCTGTGACTTCATATATCAGCTTCTGTGAGGACTGCTGCGTACCAACTCGGACCGGGGTGAGTTACAACAACGACAAACCCTGGTTCACAGCAAGACTGCGACAGCTGAGGTTGGAAAAGGAAGAGGCGTTTAAGAGTGGCAACAGAGCAGAGTTTAAGGAAGCCAAGTACAAGTTTAGCAAGGCGGTGAGGGAAGCTAAACGACTGTACTCAGAGAGACTACAAGACCAGTTCTCCTCCAACGACTCTGCTTCTGTGTGGAGGGGGCTCAGGCAGATCACCAACTACAAGCCAAGAGCCCCCAACTCTGCTAACGACCGACGCCTCGCCAACAGCCTCAACGACTTCTACTGTCGCTTTGAGAGACAATGTGACAGTCCTGACACCATCCCCCACACCATCACCCACCAGCTCCAGCCCAACAGCCACAACCCCCTCATCACACCTGGGGCTGAACTCTCACACCTCTTACCACCACAGCTGCCCCCCACAGCGCCCCCCACTCCTCCAGCATCGACACCTCTGTCTGTCCTTGAAAGAGATGTGAACAGCCTCTTCAAGAGACAAAACCTGTGTAAAGCTGCTGGACCAGACTCCATCTCCCCATCCTGCCTGAAGCGCTGCGCCGATCAGCTGTCTCCGGTGTTCACGGACATCTTCAACACCTCACTGGAGACATGCCACGTGCCAGCCTGCTTCAAAGCCTCCACCATCATCCCCGTCCCCAAAAAACCAGGGCCCACAGGATTAAATGACTACAGACCCGTCGCCCTGACCTCTGTGGTCATGAAATCATTTGAACGCCTGGTCCTGTCCCACCTCAAATCCATCACAGACTCTCTGCTGGACCCCCTGCAGTTCGCCTACAGAGCCAACAGGTCTGTAGACGACGCCGTCAACCTGGCTCTACACTTCATCCTCCAGCACCTGGACTCCGCGGGATCCTATGCCAGGATCCTGTTTGTGGACTTCAGCTCTGCCTTCAACACGATCGTCCCGGCTCTTCTTCAGGACAAGCTCTCCCAGCTGAACGTGCCTGACCCCACCTGCAGGTGGATCACAGATTTCCTGTCTGACAGGAAGCAGCACGTGAAGATGGGGAAACACGTCTCAGACTCGCGGACGATCAGCACCGGCTCTCCTCAAGGCTGTGTTCTTTCTCCTCTACTCTTCTCCCTGTACACCAACAGCTGCACCTCCAGTCACCAGTCCGTCAAGCTCCTGAAGTTCGCGGACGACACCACCCTCATCGGACTCATCTCTGGAGAGGATGAGTCTGCCTACAGGTGGGAGATTGACCACCTGGTGGCCTGGTGCAACAGCAACAACCTGGAGCTTAACGCTTCAAAGACGGTGGAGATGGTTGTTGACTTTAGGAAGAGCGCAGCCTCACCCGCCCCCATCACCCTGTGTGACTCTCCAGTGGACACTGTGGAGTCCTTCCGTTTCCTGGGCTCCATCATCAGCCAGGACCTCCGGTGGGAGCTGAACATCAGCTCCCTCATCAAGAAAGCCCAACAGAGGATGTACTTCCTGAGGCAGCTGAGGAAGTTTAACCTGCCTCAAAAAATGCTGGTTCACTTCTACACTGCCGTCATAGAGTCCATCCTCACCTCCTCCATCACCGTCTGGTACGCTGCTGCCTCCACCAAGGACAGACGCAGACTGCAGCGTATCATCCGCTCTGCAGAGAGGGTGATCGGCTGCAACCTCCCATCTCTTCAGGACCTGTCCTCCTCCAGGACCCTGAGGAGAGCAGGGAAGATCGCTGCCGACCCCTCCCACCCAGGACACCATCTGTTCGACCCCCTCCCCTCTGGCAGGAGGCTGCGGTCCATCAGGACCAAAACCTCCCGCCACAAAAACAGTTTCTTCCCCTCTGCAGTCAACCTGACAAACTCTCACTGACCCCCCCCCCCCCCCCCCCCCAGAACACAAACACAAGCTATACGTTATATTAACGTACATCACCCCTGTCCCCACTGCGTTACATTAACGCACTCACCCCCTACTGGACACTTTATCTGGACACTTTACTTTATTCTGGTCACTGCACTGTTGTTATTTATCTTATCTTATTTTTATTTTTATTCTTATTCTTATTTTAGCTTTTATATTCTACTTATTTGGTATCAAAACAATAGCACCTTCAGACCACAGCAAATTCCTTGTAATGTATGTTACTTGGCAATAAACAGTTTCTGATTCTGATTCTGATAGGTTGATGTTCAGTGTAAAAAAAAGACAGACTGAAGGATGGAGTGTAGCATCAAAGGTCTGTTAGAGATGAAGAACACACAAGTCCAGGTTCAAAGGACTTAATTTACATTTAAATGATATCCAGAATATAACTTCTTTATAAAGATCTTTGTCTTTTCTTTCTTTCTTTTTTTGGTTTGTTTTAGGTTTTTGATGTTTAAGTCATGATGTCACACTCCGGTACATTAGGTGGCGGCATGCATCTCTGACGTTGGTTTGTAGTCCGCCAGTAAAACCAAAGAAGAAGGGAAGCAGTTGCATCGCGAGACTTCCATCATCGTGAGTTTATTTCCTTTGTGAGGACCGGAGACCAGCTAACCTGACGTTTTTAAAGTCTGTTTGTTTGCTTAGCATCAGCACAACATCCGTCCACGGATCGATATAGGAGAGTGTCCCGACCGTCAGTCACCAGTCACAGGTAAGAAATAAGACGTATGTTAGCTACGCTGTTAGCCTCACAGCGCCGTTAGCCGCTTAGCCTCTTTGTGTGACCGTGTTGCTAACATGTGGCTAACGATAGTTGGTTTTTAGCTCGTATTGACTCATTATTATCACATTTTTCATCATCTCAGACGCAGATAACACAAACAACAGCTCGCCTGTCCACCTGAGTCAGCAGGTTTTAGACTGAATGTCCGCTGAATCCGGCTTTGTTCCGGATCAGTCCTCGCGGGAAACGTTTCAGAAGCGCATGTTCTTTAACATTAACATGTGTGATGAAGTTTGTAAAACACAAAAATGTCTTTTAATCATCAATGTTTGCAGCTGATGCAGATGGTAACACATGTTTTGATTCTTGGCTGAAGCTTGATTGATCAGACGGCGTCATTTTTATAGGTCATGTGACCGCTTTTATTTCACATGGATCCTCTTTTCTTCATCTGTTTGGAAATATCTTCTTAAAACTGATGATTTCTCTTCGAAATCTTTCAGGTTTGCTTGAATAGCGTTGACGTCACATTTATATATGTAGGGTCAAATCACAAAAGTTATCTATTGACACTTTTCATTTAGAGCAGGTCGAGGGAAGGGGGGGGGGGGGGGCAGAGAGAGAGAGAGAGAGAGAGACAGACAGACAGACAGACAGATTGACAGTTACATTTATTTATTTGACAGAATCTTTTGTCCAAATGTACAACTGAGGTCTAATCCAGCTGCAGTGGATTGAGTTTAGTTTTTGGCTGCTTGTCTTTATTTTCACAGGCAGGTTGATCTAACAGGAAAAGGGGGAGTCAGGTGACTATTGAACATGTTTTCCTTCATAATGAGGTCACTCTGTACAGATGTTTACATCTGGGGTCTCATTTATAAAACCGTGCGTACGTTCACCTGCAGGCAGCTTTCCTTTATAAACCACAGTCCACCTGGAGACATGCGCCTGTGGATAGGCCTCTGGTCCCGCCCTCTACACGCCCACATTCAAACGCAAATGGTCACCACATGAATACTGATGCATATCTATGAGCTGCTGATCGACTGCACGTCACGGTGAATAGAAGATATTATGAAGAAGTGCTGTGGCTCTGTTTGATGTGGATGATGATGACATCTTCATCAGTTAGTTCCTGTACAGTCCGGCCCCCTCCTCTGCTCCGGGGGGATGTGATGGACAGAAAGTGCTGATGAAATGTTGAGTGGACTTTGACTTCAGAGTTGAATTGGCTTCTATCTTTTCAAAGTAAAGGTGTGTATTGAATAGTTATGGCTCTCTACAAGCACAAGTACAAATAACCCTGCTGGTCTGAATGTTTCTGATAACGTGGATCTATAATTAATGTTTGAAATTAAGTGAAATGAAATGTGTGAGAGAGCGTCATGATACGGTCTGGCTTCAGTTCACCACCACACCGTCTCCAACATGTTGGTAGAGTTTAGAACAGGTGAGCTCATTCTCAAATCAAGTTTGTTTTTATAGATCACAACTTTGGCGTGGGAAGTGGCGTACGCAAGGGCTATAAATGAGACCCCTGATCAGAGACCAGTCAGATCACCTCCAGTGTGTCTGATTGATCCGATCAGCTTCTGAGAGGACAAGGAGGAGAAATGTGTTCATGTTATTGCCAGGTGGAGGTGGGTTAGTCCCGACTGATCAATAATGAACAGTCAGTAACATGAAGCTGGTTTCTTTCAGACGCAGTGAACCACCTGAGTCGTCTCCATGGCACTAAGACGAGGACACATTAGATACCTGAAGGTGAGACAATCGATAACGACCTGATCAGTTCAATAAATGCTCAGACACAGATGGAGTAAGGACTCCTCTGACTCTTAGTACACCTGACGGGTGAAACACCTCATCAGTACCACTTTGGACAGGTAGTTTGAGGGCACACATCAGCTGGTTCAGGTGGGATCTCTCATTTATCTTGCCATGATACAATTATAGCAAGGTTCCTGTTACTCTTAAAGTCTTAAAATAACATCAAGGATATTAAGGTCATTAATTGTTTTTGATGTACTGTAAGGATTAAATGTGCAGTTTAACGCTTGGCTCACACAGCCTGTATGAAATTATATAAATAAAACATTCCTGTATTGATTTCCATTATCACAGGCTGTAGAAAGATGAGGCTGGCAGCAGCAGCAGCAGTGCTGTCTGTGTGGACAGCACAGGTGTGTGAGACCCAACATGTAGCCGTCACACACAGGTGGAGGTAGGCGATGTGGCCTGGTTGTAAGGCTAATGGGAAAATTGGCTCGAACTGTAGCCTACAGTAAAACGTCCACTAGCGTGTATTTGTTTGATTAACTTAGTATTAGAACAACGCTCTCAAGCGTATCTGTCTTGTCGGCAAATATCACATCCATAAGGGTCTGTCTGTTTTGGGTTTAGCTACAATATCTATATTTGAAACATGATTAAAAAAAGTAAAAACTTGGTACTAAAAGTGTTAGACCATGAGAGACTCATTAATGGAGTTTTTACTTTGCATTAGCTAGCAACAGATGTTGCCTGCGTGTCATCCTTTTGTCAGTCATGGTTGCTAGCTAGCTAACAGGGCTCTACAGTGCAAGTATTTCACTTGCAATTTTCCTAAAAAATAGATACGTGCGAACTGAGAAAATAATTTACGAGCACAGTGAGGGATTATAAATGAACCCTAACCCGATTTCTTTTTTTATTTAATGTTATATTATAGTAATGCACTATTGTATGAATCTTGGTTCTGATTCCAATATTTTTCAGCTGTTTCTGATGTGCTATGACACAGAAAAATATCAAATAAGCCTGAAGTCGATGGATATTGCTGTGAATAACCAGATATCAGTAATGCCTTTTGCATACCTAAATGGAGGAGACTCAACCGTAGCAAAGGGATGTAACCCCTTCATCACTAATCATCCACCTCCTCATTTACCCTTTTATGGCTAAAGTGAAAGTACTTTCTGTACTACAGGGGGGGTCTCTGGGGAAGAACCCAGAGGTGGAGGGGTGCTGTCTGACTTGTATCTAAGAAAAATATATATTTGAATAATTTGTAGACATAATTCGTTTACCTTCTATGTAAAAGGCATCTTACTATGTTGCTAACGTTAATGTCGGTGTATTTTGGGACAACCGCAACACGTCGAACACATTGCATTCCTTCAGTTTCATAAATGCTTCATCATAAGCACCAAACATCCACACTGCAGGAATTACATTTTGCTGTGTCGGTATCTTTTTTTAGTGATTCTAAAAACTTTCGAGCATTTGCTGCCATCAGCTATGCTCCTGGATGTAAACGGAAGAGTCACTTCTCACATGCTTTGTTGACGTACTGTGTAACATCTCATCACGTGACGTTAGGTCCGTGTAGCAGGTCCTGACAGATAAGTACAACTTTTATGGACTGTAAAAAGCTGTCTGCCGCTCACTCGGGAGCATGACTGAAATATGTAAAAGTTCGGAACCAATAAGCAACATCGAAATGCATGCGTCTTATCGAATCCACGTTTCTTGGAAATTTGGAATCTGTTCCAACTCGGAGCCGGTTCTTCATACCCAACCCTACGAGTGGGATAAGGATGAAGCAGAATATCGTCTACATAGACCCTCACTGGGTTTTATGGATCTTAAATTATATTTGCTGGTTCTTAAAAAGCATTGAATTTGACTTTTAAAATGGTGCAAGAACCCTGTAAAGGGTGGAGACTTCTCCCGTACCTGTGTAGTGAACAATATTGTGTATAACGTGTGTGTGTGTGTGTGTGTGTGTGTGTGTGTTGTTTCAGGTGTGTGAGGTTCAGACGTCTCAGAATGATGTAAGAGATGGTCAGCACGTCGCCAAAGGAGCCGCTGGAAAGGTGACAGCTGCCCTGTGATGGGCTGAATCAACGATCATTCACATTATTATATTGCTTGTTTGAGTCCATGAGTGTTGCATTGTGGGAGTTGCAGGTGTGTTGATGATGTAATAAAGGGGTGTGTGTGTGATCTCAGGAGCTGTATGATAATGGATACAGCGAGCAGATGATGGAGGACGATGACTCCAGAACCAACCTGATCGTGAACTACCTGCCGCAGAGTATGAGTCAGGACGAGCTGCGGAGTCTGTTCAGCAGTGTCGGTGACGTCGAGTCCGCCAAACTCATCAGGGACAAAGTGGCAGGTAACCCCCCCCCCCACAGTACTACTGCAGTACTGCTGCTGACACTGCTGAGTACTTGTACTACAACACCAAAACTGCACTGCAGCAGAACATGAACACTCAGAGCTACCACCTACTGTATTACTGAGCACCAGGCCTCAGTACTACTGCAGTAATACTGAGCATCAGCCCTCAGTACTACTGCGGACACACAGTAGAATTAGCACTAAGCAGATAAAAGAGTACTACAATACTATTAAGGCTAGTTCATACAAATACTACAGTACTACTGAGGTATAGTAAGTATGAACTAATGTAAAGCTTTGGTTCTGATACATTGTACTACAGCCATAATACTACAAGTGAAAATGACTTAGTAAAAACAAGTTTGCTTCATACTACTACTTTGTAGTAATAATCCTAAACCCAGTACTTGTATTATCAGTAGTAATCCTAGTAGTAGTCCTATTTGCAGTAGTTGTTCTATTATCTGTAGTAGTATTAGCTGCAGTACTATCTGCATACTAGTTTTCTGAGTACTTTCTCCAGCAGCTTTTTTATTACGGAAGTTTTTTTTTTTTGTTTTTCGGGTGTTTTTTTATTTTTATTTTTTTCTGACGATCAGCTGATTTTTATTTATTTTTTTGTTTTTAATACAATCTAATGTTTTTTTTTATTAAAGGACGATTCTGTCATTTTTGTCTGAAGTGAATATTTTTCTTTTCTTCACTGTTGTAATATTTTATTGTTTTTCACACCAGGTTTAATGGCTTCAGTCTGACTATTTAACAGGTATTTTTATGGTAATTGTTTTAAATCAGGGTTTGGCAATATGGATCAATCAGTCACAGTATGTTTTATATTTGTAACATTGTTGTAGATAAATTTTGAGTACAATTTTATAAAAATGTGTCTTTTGATAAGGTTAGACACAAAATAAACATATCGCCTAACCAGAGATGAACTGTTTTTTAATATTTCAACTGACTTTAATAAGAATGTACAAATGTTTTAAATGCTGTTTTCACCTGTTTTATTTTATTTTTCAGGCTTTGAAAATGTCTGTAAAGTTTTGATAATGAATGTATGAACATCTTAAACCTTTTTGTTCTGAACAAGTTGATAACCCTCCCAACTGACTGACATTACACATTCAGTTCCTGCACTGAATTTTTCCTCAGAGTGAGTGCTCCTGTCAGTGTTTAAATTCCTTTCTCCGGTTGAGAGCGCCACCAAGTGGCCAATATTTATTATATACAGCTCTGGAAAATATTAAGAGAGCACTGCAAAATTGCAAATTGAACATTTTTGTTTTATTCTATAAACTACTGACAACATTTCTTCCAAATTCCAAACAGAAATATTGTCGTTTAGAGCATTTATTTGCAAAAAATGACAATTGGTCAAAATAACAAAGATGCAGTGTTTTCAGAGAAATTAATTTCAAAAATTCATCAAAATCATTTTAAAAAACACAATACTAATGTTTTAACTTAGGAACAGTTCAGAAATCAATATTTGGTGGAATTAGCCTGGTTCTTAATCACTGTCTTCATGCATCTTGGCATGCTCTCCACCAGACCGGCTTTGTTTGATGGCTTGTGACCATCCATCTTCCTCTTGATCACATTCCAGAGGTTTTCAATGGGGTTCAGGTCTGGAGATTGGGCCGGTCATGACAGGGTCTTGATCTGGTGGTCCTCCATCCACATCTTGATTGACCTGGCTGTGCGGAATGGAGCATTGTTCTGCTGGAATAACCAATCCCCAGAGTTGGGGAACAATGTCAGAGCAGAAGGAAGCACGTTTTCTTCCAGAATAACCTTGTACGTGGCTTGATTCACGCGTCCTTCACAAAGACAAATCTGCCCGATTCTAGCCTTCCTGAAGCACCCCCAGATCATCACCGATCCTCCTCCAAATTTCACAGTGGGTGCTGTGGCTTGTAGGCCTCTCCAGGTCTCCATCTAACCATCAGACGACCAGGTGTTAGACAAAGCTAAAGATTGGACTCACCAGAGAAGATGACCATACTCCAGTCTTTTACGGTCCAATCCTTATGGTCCTTTGCAAACATCAACCTGGCTCTTCTTTGCTTCTCATTGATGAAGGGCTTTTTTCTAGCTTTGCACTACTTCAGCCCTGCACCTAGGAGCATGTTTCGAACCGTCCTCGCCATGCACTTCACCCCAGCTGCTGTTTGCCATTCTTTTTGTAGGTCACTTGATGGCATCCTACGATTGTTGAGGGACATTCAAATGAGTTGGCTGTCATCCTGATCAGTGGAGAGTCATTTTTGCCCTCTGCCGTCTGTAGCTTTGTTGTCCCCAATGTCTGCTGCTTGAACTTGTTCTTATGAACCACCGTTCTTGAAATTTCTAAGGATGGAAGCAACCTGGCACTCACTGTATCCTTTTGCTAGTAAAGCCAGAATTCTTTTCTTCATGCTAAACTTTTCTTTTTTACTTTTTTTGCATGGTCAAATGTTGTGTTTTGATTCCAATTCCTTTTGAGCTAATACTAGCCATTCTTTTGCCATCCAGCTGATCCTATTGCAAGAGGATAGCGATGACCACAGCAGTGTTTCTTCAACTGTTCCTCGTTAAATATGATTTGGTTCAGGCGATCACCTAATCAGTACTCATTAGGTAGAATGAGGTGTGCTTGCGTTGGAATTCAATAGACACCTGGACTGGAATGGCTGCCATACATGCAGAGATTCTGATTCAAGACAAAAAAAAGTTATGTCTGTCGCTGCCGCCCTCTGATTGGTCACTTTGAATGTAGATCAAAACACATTTTCTGTAGGTGATTGTTGAACAGCTGGTGATGGGAGGTCTCACTCTGACTAAACATTCAGTGTTTCAAGAAACTGAAGGAGTCAGGTGTTTTCTGGGCTTGTTCAGGAGAATTTATGTTCACACTTTTCAAACACTGTATGAAGAGTTTTCTGTCAATTTATTGTCTTTATTCAGTTTGTGAATATCCAGAATGTGTGGCGGCTGTAACACAGACGGTTTTGTTATTTTATTTTGTTGTTTTCCTTTGTGTTTCTCTAGGCCACAGTTTAGGTTACGGCTTTGTTAACTTTGTTAACCCTAATGATGCAGAGAGGGCTATCAGTACCCTCAATGGCCTGAGGCTACAGTCTAAAACTATCAAGGTAATGTGCAAAAGGTGCTCTTTGATTTTCCTGTCTCAACTGATAGATATGTTATATTCCCTGGACAGTAGAGGGCGCTCTCTCCTGCAAACTGTCTGATGGATGAAGGTATTTTTAAAACTCTGCTGTCATGTAGTTTCTGTTTTTCTGACTCGGTAAATTATTCTCAGCCTGTTTTTAATATCGACACATGTTGACACCGAATCTGTGAATTTCTTCAGTTCAGTGTGACAGTGTGCCGAACTTTTATTTTCATAAATTTATGCTTTTATTTTGACAAAAGTGCCTAATGATCTGGGCCTGTTTGGATGCTTTTATTTTGTCTTTTTGTTCATATTTTATTTGGGACAAATCTGGAAAACTGGTTGTTTTTTTTTGTTTGTTTTTTTACATTGAATATTTAATCGCATATTTAAAATCTCCCTGGATTTTATTTAAAGACTGGCTGTACCTTTTTATTTTATTTTGTTTTATCATTTTTATTGATTTGAATTCTCTCTGTCTGTGATGGCGACGGACTGAGACTCTTCCTGTTTCCTCCCCACAGGTTTCGTTTGCGCGGCCAAGTTCGGACATGATCAAAGATGCAAATCTGTACATCAGTGGGCTGCCAAGGACTCTGAGTCAGCAGGACCTGGAGGACATGTTCACTCGCTTTGGACACATCATCAACTCCAGGGTGCTGGTGGACCAGGCCTCCGGTAATGCACATGCTCAGTAATCACAGTAATGTGACCAGTAACAGCTCTTCAGTCCTGACACCTCACCTTCTAATCTTATTGGCTGTCTAGGTCTGTCTCGGGGCGTGGCCTTCATCCGATTTGATAAGAGGGCCGAGGCTGAAGATGCTGTAAAACACCTGAACGGGCACACACCCCCCGGCAGCTCTGAGCCAATCACAGTAAAGTTCGCTGCCAACCCAAATCAGGCCAGAAACTCTCAGATGATGTCACAGATGTACCACGGCCAATCACGGCGCTTCGGAGGACCCGTCCATCACCAGGCCCAGAGGTTCAGGTATGCTCACCTTTCTGTGTCGTCCAGCAGCAGAACATTTAACCAGAATATTATAATTATTATTACATTATTAATGTGCATCACTCTCTAATAATGGTCACAGTAATCAGATTACTGAGATGCTGCTGTCAGATTGGCTGCTCACAAACTTTCATTTTTAACAATAGGTTTTGTTCACTCGTACTTCCTGTTTTTGTTCCAGGTTTTCTCCAATGAGCGTCGACCACATGGGCAGCGGGGGCGGAGTCTCTGGGAACTCATCCACCGGTTGGTGCATCTTCATCTACAATCTTGGTCAGGACGCAGACGAGGCTATCCTGTGGCAGATGTTCGGGCCGTTTGGCGCCGTTGTCAACGTGAAAGTGATCCGGGATTTCAACACCAACAAGTGCAAAGGCTTCGGTTTTGTCACCATGACTAACTACGAGGAGGCTGCCATGGCGATCCACAGCCTGAATGGGTACCGACTGGGAGACAAAGTCCTGCAGGTGTCCTTCAAGACCAGCAAGGGCCACAAGTAGAGAGGGAGGAAAGGGTGAGGAAGAGGGAGAGTCTTGACTTTCTCTCAACAAGAAACAAGTCAAATGTGTTGTTGTTTTTTTCTGTATCTCAGTTGAGCTGGTTGAGTTTTCAGCAGTTGCGTTTGTGTCAATGTGAGTTAATTTTTTTCTCCCAGCATGTCCAGTTTCTTTTAGGCTGTATGACATCACTTGTTGCAGTAAAAATTTTGAACGTTGTTACTCTGAATGTTCAAATATTGGTCCAAGATGGCAGACTGTGACAGGGGTTACCCTGGTAACCTCATTCCCCAACATGTTGAAATGATGTTGGTTGTTTAGAGTGATGTCAGCAGCAGAGTTGGGATTCACATGTTTGAAGTTTTTCTATTTTGAAAACCAGATGTGAGTCTGTAACACGAATCCTAACAGCTGCAGGTGTTTCAAACTGTTTCCAACCTGCAGAGTTTGATACTGAAAATGTTTGGAACGTCATTGAAACATAGTTAATGGGAGAAACTGTATTTGACTTTCTGATTCAGATCTTTTTCTTTTTTTTTTAGAAACATTAAAGTGAAGCAGTGATTCAGTTTTTCTTTATGTTTAGAAATACTGAGTTCCTCCTGCAGACATCACGTTCAACACGAAAAGGCTGGTAGCCATTAAAATATGTCAAATATATGATTATCAAAGGTTTATCTTACAGATTTAAATGACATGAAAACACAAATCATTCATGTAGAAAAATAATCTCTGAGCTGTTGAGATGCTGACGTGTCAGGTGATTGACAGCTCTCTGGGCCAAAAGGCATGCCGAAGACGGGGCTTCAGGTCACGTCTGTTGAGTTTCTGCAGGAACAAACAGATTTTATTTCATATTTTTACAAATTGCTTCCAGATAAACAACCACCAGACAAACAGAAACCCTGTTTATGTGTACTGATTCTTTTTTTCTCTTTGGTATTTTCAATTGTATTTTGTTTCTCAATTGCAACTTCATTGTGATGTTGGACTGTTTATTCAATAATAAATCTGTTTATGGAAAACTTTTTATCGCGTCTTTCAGAGTTTACTTAAAAATATTTACAATGGACATTAAACTTTGTTCCCCTTTTTAAAGAAATGTCTTCTTTTCTGGGACGCTGATGAGACTTTGTTTTTATTTCTTCGTGAAGTTAAAGCAACACCAAGCAGTCACATTGCAATGCAAAAACAGTTACTTTCATTCAGTGTTTCTTCCCCAAAATAACCCCCTAACCCTTCCTTCCTTGTTCATAGATGGATAGATTTATTTATTTATACATCTATATCTACATACATCTACATACACACTACTCACAAAAAGTTAGGGATATTCGACTTTCGGGTGAATGTTATGGAAAATGTAGAAAGTTCATGCTACAGTGATATTATATCATGAAAGTAGGGCATTTAAGTAGAATCATGCAATGGTAATTTCTTCATCTCTTCTTGAAACAACAGTGGTGGGTATACCACAGGACAGGAACCAGGAAAAGCGATCATATTTCTCCTGTATTGGCTTCTCTGCACTGGCTCCCTGTAAAATCCAGAATAGAGTTTAAAATCCTTCTCCTGACCTACAAAGCTCTTACTGGTCAGGCACCATATTATCTTAAAGAGCTCATAGTACCCTATTACCCCACTAGAGCACTGCGCTCCCACAATGCAGGGTTGCTTGTGGTTCCTAGAGTCTCTAAAAGCCAAACAGGAGCCAGAGCCTTCAGCTATCAAGCTCCTCTCCTGTGGAATCAGCTCCCAGTTTGGGTCTGTGAGGCAGACACACTCTACTTTTAAGAGTAGGCTTAAAACTCAAAAATAAATTTCAGTCCCAGACTGCGTGTATGAGAGGGGGGTTAGAAAACCCATCTCAGCCTGTCGATGGATGTACTGGGAGGCTTTTAACCAACAGCAGCAGTTTAGAGGTGTGATTCACCTGTTTTCACTTATTTCACTGCATGTAAGTAGATTATAATAAGATTTATCTTATCAATACATTTATACAATACAATATTTAATACAGCGATAATGAACTTGAACAAAATATGACTGGACAAATGATACTATTGATCAACTGATTCATCATTAAATCTACAGACTGAGATACTATTGATCAGCTGATTCATCATTAAATCTATAGACTGTGATACTATTGATCAGCTGATGCAAAGTAGAGCAAGAGCAAACAAAGTGCCCATACGGAGAGGGAAGAAGAAGAAGAAGAAGACCCGACCCGACCCAACCTGACCCAATTGTGTGTGACGTCACGGGGTCATTTCCGCTGCGGAAGCCGCTGCTGCATGTAAACAAAGCGGAGTTAGCAGCAGCAGGTCTGTTGGAGATGAACACAGTTTAATCAGAGACTAAGTGAATAACGTCCACGTCGTGTTTAAGGGATCCAGAGTTGAGAGTCTGTGTGATGGAGCTCCGCTGCAACTGAACCCGATCCAGCAACATGTCCATGGAAGACCCGTTCTTCGTCGTCAAGGGGTCAGAATTGTTTACACCGTGCTAACCAAGCTAATGCTAACAGTGGGCTAACGGCCAGTGTTAGCATGCAGAAAGCTGGTAACTAATCGATATTCAATGTAGCCGCAGAGGCGGGAACCAGTTTGGATTTGTGGTTTAGCAGCAGACAGCTAAGCAGCTAGCTAACCGTAATGCTAACGTTAGCTATCGGTGTTATGTGAGTGAGTTAGCATGTTAGCATGTTGCTGTGACGCTAAAGTCAAAGTCAGTGTTTATTATCAGATAAAAATTTTAATGTGATCACATCAGGTCTGAGTTCAGTTAAGTCCACAGTAGAATTAAATGTCAGATTCTATTATTTTAAAGCAAACAGCAGCAAGTTTTCTCTGTGAAACATCAAGCTCAGATATTTCAGAATCAAAATTAACTTTATTGTAAGTAGGTGTTCACATCTAAAGAATTTGTCTCAGTGTTTTGGTGCATAACAATAGCATAGTAAGTAGAAAGAAAGGTACTGCAGCCAAGAAGCACGGTGTTAAATATAAAACCAAAAATTGACAATAATTATTTAAGTTATTTAAATTAAAGAGCTGCGCCGTTTTGTGCAGGGATGTGCAAAAGTTCATTCTATGACAGGATCCTGGCATAAGTTCCTGTGGAGTCGAGGTGCTCGAGAATGAAGTGGAGAGCCATGTTTACTGCATTGTCTACAGAACCAGAATCAGAAACTGTTTATTGCCAAGTAACATACATTACAAGGAATTTGCCGTGGTCTGAAGGTGCTATTGTTTTGACAACAAATATGTTGAATATAAAAGGTAAAATAAGAATAGAAGTAAAAATAAGATAAGATAAATAACAATAACAACAGTGTAGTGACCAAAATAAAGTAAAGTGTCCAGATAAAGTGTCCAGTAGGGGGTGGGTGCATTAATGTAACACGGGGGACAGGGCTGATGTACGTTAATATAACGTATAACTTGTGTTTGTGTTCGTGGGGGGGGGGGGGGGGGGGGGGTCGATGTAAGTTTGTCAGGTTGACTGCAGAGGGGAAGAAACTGTTTTTGTGGTGGGAGGTTTTGGTCCTGATGGACTGCAGCCTCCTGCCAGAGGGGAGGGGGTCAAACAGATGGTGTCCGGGGTGGGAGGGGTCAGCAGCGATCTTCCCTGCTCTCCTCAGGGTCCTGGAGGAGTACAGGTCCTGAAGAGATGGGAGGTTGCAGCCGATCACCCTCTCTGCAGAGCGGATGATACGCTGCAGTCTGCGTCTGTCCTTGGTGGAGGCAGCAGCGTACTAGACAGTGATGGAGGAGGTGAGGATGGACTCTATGATGGCAGTGTAGAAGTGAACCAGCATTGTTTGTGGCAGGTTAAACTTCCTCAGCTGCCTCAGGAAGTACATCCTCTGTTGGGCTTTCTTGATGAGGGAGCTGATGTTCAGCTCCCACCGGAGGTCCTGGCTGATGATGGAGCCCAGGAAACGGAAGGACTCCACAGTGTCCACTGGAGAGTCACACAGGGTGATGGGGGCGGGTGGGGCTGCGCTCTTCCTGAAGTCTACAACCATCTCCACTGTCTTTGAAGCGTTAAGCTCCAGGTTGTTGCTGTTGCACCAGGTCACCAGGTGGTCAATCTCCCTCCTGTAGGCAGACTCATACTCTCCAGAGGTGAGTCCGATGAGGGTGGTGTCGTCCGCAAATTTCAGGAGCTTGACGGACTGGTGACTGGAGGTGCAGCTGTTGGTGTACAGGCAGAAGAGTAGAGGAGAAAGAACACGGCCTTGAGGGGAGCCAGTGGTGATCGTCCGCGAGTCTGAGACGTTTTTTCCCCAGCTTCACGTGCTGCTTCCTGTCAGACAGGAAATCTGTGATCCACCTGCAGGTGGGGTCAGGCACGTTCAGCTGGGAGAGCTTGTCCTGAAGAAGAGCCGGGACGATCGTGTTGAAGGCAGAGCTGAAGTCCACAAACAGGATCCTGGCAGAGTCCAAGTTGACGGCGTCGTCTACAGACCTGTTGGCTCTGGAGGCGAACTGCAGGGGGTCCAGCAGAGGGTCAGTAATGAATTTGAGGTGGGACAAGACCAGGCGTTCAAATGGGCACTGTGGGGGGCAGCTGTGGTGGTAAGAGGTGTGAGAGTTCAGCCCCAGGTGTGATGAGGGGGGGGGCTGGTGAGTGATGGTGTCAGGACTGTCCCATTGTCTGTCAAAGCGACAGTAGAAGTTGTTGAGGCTGTTGGCGAGGCGTCGGTCGTTAGCAGAGTTGGGGGCTCTTGGCTTGTAGTTGGTGATCTGCCTGAGCCCCCTCCACACAGAAGCAGAGTCGTTGGAGGAGAACTGGTCTAGTAGTCTCTCTGAGTACAGTCGTTTAGCTTCCCTCACAGCCTTGCTAAACTTGTACTTGGCTTCCTTAAACTACGCTCTGTTGCCACTCTTAAACGCCTCTTCCTTTTCCAACCTCAGCTGTCGCAGTCTTGCTGTGAACCAGGGTTTGTTGTTGTTATAACCCTGGTCCGAGTTGGTACGCAGCAGTCCTCACAGAACTGTTGGCTCTGTAGGCAAACTGCAGGGCCATTTAAAACTATTTTTAAATAAACTACATCTTTTTAATTCTAGATAATTCACTGTAGAAATTCAGACAGGGAACAGTTTGATTCATATGTTTTAATCCAGCAGGACATCTAACACTCCTGAATCAGTAACGTCTGTGTTCATAATCATAATGAAGTGTTTTTGGTGTCTGTCAGTAAATGTTGCTTCAGTATTTATTTAGACATGACAGCAGCATTAAAGGACAGATTCACACTTTCTCGAGTCTGTATTAATCCAACCCTCTCATGTCCAAGTAAAAAGTGTGTAATAATTAAATTCAATTCCATTTTATTTACATAGCGCCAAATCACAACAAAAGTCATCTCATGACACTTTACAAATAGAGCAGGTCTAGACCGACTCTTTATAATGTTGTTACAGAGACCAACGATTCCCACCATGAGAAGCATTATGGAGACAGAGGAGAGGAAAAACTTCCTTTAAGAGGCAGAGGCAGAGACCTCGAGCAGAACCACACTCTAGGTGGGCGAGAGAGAGAAACACAGACAGACAGACAGGCAGAGATGTACAGCAGCACCAGCAGTAGCCATAGCAACTATGATTATAATAATAATGGAAATATGACTGATAATGGTAGTTACAGCTGTAATAATAACTGAAATATGGTTAATAATAGCAATAACAACTTTAATAGTAACAGAACTACGACTAACAATAATAACTGTAGTGATCAGAGCCAAGTGGGCCCATGGCGGCAGCCGTCAGGCATACCAGGAACAGGAACCTGTGAGACGAGGAAGCACGAAGAAACTCCGGGAAGATATAAAGTTAGTAACATGCATTGGAGGGACATGAATGTGTAAAGATGGAGAGAGAGAGGAGGAAAGCTCAGTGCATCACGGGAAGTCCCCCAGCAGTCTAGGCCTATAGCAGCATAACTAGGGGCTGGTCCAGGCAGGCCTGAGCCAGCCCTAACTATAAGCGTTATCAAAAAGCAAAGTTTTAAGCCTACTCTTAAAAGTAGAGAGTGTGTCTGCCTCCCAGACCCAAACTGGGAGCTGGTTCCACAGGAGAGGAGCTTGATAGCTGAAGGCTCTGGCTCCTGTTCTGCTTTTGGAGACTCTAGGAACCACAAGCAACCCTGCATTCTGGGAGAGTAGTGCTCTAGTGGGGTAATAGGGTACTATGAGCTCTTTAAGATAATATGGTGCCTGACCAGTAAGAGCTTTGTAGGTCAGGAGAAGGATTTTAAACTCTATTCTGGATTGTACAGGAAGCCATTGCAGAGAAGCTAATACAGGAGAAATCTGATCTCTTTTCCTGGTTCCTGTCAGTACACGAGCCGCAGCATTCTGGATTAACTGGAGAGTCTTCAGGGACTTATTGGGACAGCCTCATAATAAGGAATTGCAATAATCCAGTCTAGATGTGACAAATTCATGGACTAATTTTTCTGCATCTGTTTGAGACAGGATCTTCCTGATTTTTGCAATGTTACGAAGGTGAAAGAAGGCAGTCCTTGAAGTTTGTTTTACATGAGAGTTAAAGGACGTCCTGATCAAAGACAACTCCGAGATTCCTCACAGTGGCGCTGGAGGCCAGGGCAATGCCATCTAGGGTAACAATGTCCTTAGATACTATGTTTCTGAGGTGTTCAGGGCCAAGAACAATAACTTCTGTCTTGTCCTAGTTCAACATCAGATAATTGCAGGTCATCCAGGTCTTTATGGCTTTAAGGCATGGAGCTTAGCTAACTGATGAGCAATGTTCCCTCTAATTTTTCATGTGTCAGAGCAAACACACACACTCGGTGAGCAGTCCCTTGGACCACTGTGAGCAACATCAGACGTGTGCACTGTGGTCACGCCAGCATCGCATCCCTCCAAGTTACATGGTTTATAAAAAGAATCAAATTACAGCATTTACATTTCTGTTAGAATACTTTTAATTAAGTGCTTTATCCCACTTACAATGAAAATGATAAAAATCTTGTTCATGACTTGTGTAGTATGTTAACGCTATTGGAAGTATAAATATTTAATTTTAGCTATGGCAAAACATGCCCACCAAACCAAGCCAACTGTAAACTCCAGTTTTGAAAACACACTTAACATTTTTATTATAAAGCTTAGACTTGTATTATAAGTATGAGCCAGTGTGTGAAGCTCCTGCTGTGCACTGGGTGAGATTGTTCTACTGTGATCTGAGAGACAGTCCTGCAACTCTGTCTGCAAAATACAGCATATAATGACACAATTTTTTGCATTTCTACTAGTCATACACTAGGGCCAGTATTTAATGATCAATATCCATGAATGAAAATTGTAAATAAATGACACTAGATTAACACAAATCTGATTGAGGACATAGATTTCCCCTTATTTTTCCTGTGTGGCCTTCTCACTTCTCAAATGGTTTCACACTTTGTCCCAGTTTTAAACCCCTGCCTGCTTCTTTCACAATGGGTGAGAAAGTCCTTCTTCAGGGTGGGGCTCCTGCTCTGGAAGAATTGAGACATGTTCACCTTTTAGTGACAAACATTTTTTCACATTAAAACTTTCACATTTTGCACAATGACGTGTGCTGTAGCACAAGCATGTGATACTGTAAAATTTCATTAACTCTGTAAAATATATAATTAAAAAGTTTTTATTAGCATTTCTACTACTCATGGTAATAGCATTTAATGATTATTAGCCATTATAGATGAAAATTCTTAATACATGACACTAGAATAAGTACAAAAGACTGAGAAAAAAAATTCACCTTAATTTTCCCGTCTGTCCTTGTCACATCTCCAATGGTTGTACACGTTGTCCAGGTTGATGGCCTCGCCTGCTTGCAGCTTTGACTTTATGCGCATCAGCTGGTCCAAATGGTCCACTTCAAGACGATTTCTGGATGCTGTTTTGATGCGATTCATTAAACTAAAGCCTCTTTCACAATCTGCACTAGATGCCTGAAATGTAGCACAAATATCCACAAGCTGTGAGATGTGTTTTAGCTCCTCACATTTTAGTGTTGCAGCCACCATATCTGAGAATGTGCTGATTGACCCTTGTTTAAGTTTTTGCCTCATTATGTACTTGAATTCAGCATATTCACTGTTAATGACCTCCAAGGAATGTGGGTGGTGGAGAATGGCCTCATACTTCTTTGTCAGTGTGGCAATGTCTGCTGCTCCATAATCAAAACTGATGTCTGAGCTCAATGCCTCAATGTCAAATGCTGACCACTCCTTTAATTCATCCTCTGGAAAACGAGCATCCAAGTGATCACAGAGCCTATGAATAAAACAAGTAATCTCACTGGTATTTCTATCTCCCCCAGTTTCACAGTTTTTTCTTCTGTTTGGACATATTCCGACAGCCATTCCATCTTAAAAGAACCACATTTCTTTTTTACTTTGGCATGGTGAGGGGATGTGCCCCTGCCCGTTCGTTTTGCCATTATTAGAAAGGGTCGACATAAGCAGAACTTAGCATCATTAGCGTGTCTTTCATCCACATCGGCTACACCGCTTTGCTAGCTAAAACACCGGTGGCTGCACATAAGAACGCCTGTCAATGACGTTGATTAGCTGCGACTGCTGCGTAAATACCTACAGTATGTGAATCGCATCATTCGCTGGAGCAGCCAGTCAACGGCCACTCACTGACTCACATTGAAAAATAGCACAGAATGAATTGTTATATTTTTATTTTATTTTCAGTTCAGTTTGGAGTTTTATTTTGTGCGCAGTGTAGATTTTCTGTGCGCGGAGACCATGTCAGCAGTGCGCAATTGCGCAGGCGCGCAGCTTAGAGGGAACAGTGCTGATGAGGTCCTTCTGGCTTGATCGATAGATATAACTGGGTGTCGTCCACATAGCAATGAAAGTTTTTGGAGTGTTTTCTAATAATATCTCATAAAGGAAGCAAATATAAGGTGAATAATATTGGTCCAAGCACAGAACCTTGTGGAACTCCATGACTGACTTTGGCGTACATGGAGGATTCATCGTTAACATGTACAAAGTGATATTGATCTGATAAATACGACTTAAACCAGCTTATTTATATGTTATGTTAATAATAATAAAGATGAGGAAGTAGTTGCTGTATGTTTTTACTGCATTCCTATTTTCATTACTAAGTCTTCTGTTAAGTAGATTCCACTTTGTCACAGATGTCACACGTTTCTTTTTTAACAGTGAGGTACAGAAGGCAGTGAACGCAGCTCAGAGCCTCCATCACAGATGGAACGAGCTACTGCAGGAGGGGGGCGGAGCCTCCAAGGAGGAAATGGACTGGACGACCAATGAGCTGAGGAACAGTCTGCGCTCCATCGAGTGGGACCTGGAGGACCTAGATGAGACCATCAATATCCTTTAAACAATGACATTTGTGATGTGTGCTTTTATTGTTTGTGAGTTCAGAGATTTGAAATGTAAACATTTAAAGATAAACGTGTTTCTTAACTGTCAGTTAACGTATCGTTGAGTCTAACCCAAAGAAGTTCAACCTGGACACAGCAGAGCTTTCGAAGAGGAAAGCTTTCATCACCAGCACCAGACAGACTGTCAAGGTACACTTCATTTACAATATCAGTTAAAACTCACCAGTTTGTCTGTTGACACCTGCTCAGGTGAAGTTTCACGGGGGGGGGGGGGGGTCAACATGTAACAGCTTCTTTATTTAGCTGTGGGTTTGCTGCTATTGGCTGATTTGATTAGAAATTATCTAATTGGTTGCGGTGTATCTGAAGAATTGATTGATCTGATTGGCTGCTGGCTGACTGTTTCTCTTGAAGGAAATGAAAGAGCAGATGTCAAGTCCACCTGCTGCCTCAGCGGACAAAAAGAACAAACAGGTGACTGCACACACGTGAAGTACACAACACTGCACACACTCTGGTAGCCTAACTACAGGTCTACCTGTCTACAGATGTGTTATTCTGTTAGACTTTAAAGAGTTGGTCTGTTGATTTGTTTTCTAATTAAAACAAAGTATCACTGACATTACATTAACACAAAAAATGCTTTGGAAAACGCAGAAATCTCAAACCTCTTAAAAGACCCCTTTTCTGAGACCGATGAAGTCCCTCAAAAGATCCCTTAAAACAAAAAACCTTCAAAGATCCTGAAACTTGGTGATAGATACCTCTTCAGAAGTCCATGGACATCTTCACAGATCTCTGTAATCCTTGAAACCTCTTCAACTAACCCCTGATTATCTAATGAAACCCATGTCAGGAAACACCCTTGCAAGTCCCCAATATCTTGAAACCAAGTCCACCATTCTCTGGAGACCCCTGTAGGATGATGGTATGGTACAGTGCATCCGGAAAGTATTCACGGCGCTTCACTTTTTCCACATTTTGTTATGTTACACCCTTATTCCAAAATGGATTAAATTAATTTTTTTCCTCAAAATTCTACACACAACACCCCATAATGACAATGTGAAAAAAGTTTTTTTTGAAATTTTTGCAAATTTATTAAAAATAAAAAACTAAGAAATCACATGTACATAAGTATTCACAGCCTTTGCCATGAAGCTCAAAATTGAGCTCAGGTGCATCCTGTTTCCACTGATCATCCTTGAGATGTTTCTGCAGCTTAATTGGAGTCCACCTGTGGTAAATTCAGTTGATTGGACATGATTTGGAAAGGCACACACCTGTCTATATAAGGTCCCACAGTTGACAGTGCATGTCAGAGCACAAACCAAGCATGAAGTCAAAGGAATTGTCTGTAGACCTCCGAGACAGGATTGTCTCGAGGCACAAATCTGGGGAAGGTTACAGAAAAATTTCTGCTGCTTTGAAGGTCCCAATGAGCACAGTGGCCTCCATCATCCGTAAGTGGAAGAAGTTCGGAACCACCAGGACTCTTCCTAGAGCTGGCCGGCCATCTAAACTGAGTAATCGGGGGAGAAGGGCCTTAGTCAGGGAGGTGACCAAGAACCCGATGGTCACTCTGTCAGAGCTCCAGAGTTCCTCTGTGGAGAGAGGAGAACCTTCCAGAAGGACAACCATCTCTGCAGCAATCCACCAATCAGGCCTGTATGGTAGAGTGGCCAGACGGAAGCCACTCCTTAGTAAAAGGCACATAGCAGCCCGCCTGGAGTTTGCCAAAAGGCACCTGAAGGACTCTCAGACCATGAGAAACAAAATTCTCTGGTCTGATGAGACAAAGATTGAACTCTTTGGTGTGAATGCCAGGCGTCACGTTTGGAGGAAACCAGGCACCGCTCATCACCAGGCCAATACCATCCCTACAGTGAAGCATGGTGGTGGCAGCATCATGCTGTGGGGATGTTTTTCAGCGGCAGGAACTGGGAGACTAGTCAGGATAGAGGGAAAGATGAATGCAGCAAAGTACAGAGACATCCTGGATGAAAACCTGCTCCAGAGCGCTCTTGACCTCAGACTGGGGCGACGGTTTATCTTTCAGCAGGACAACGACCCTAAGCACACAGCCAAGATATTAAAGGAGTGGCTTCAGGACAACTCTGTGAATGTCCTTGAGTGGCCCAGCCAGAGCCCAGACTTGAATCCGATTGAACATCTCTGGAGAGATCTGAAAATGGCTGTGCACCGACGCTTCCCATCCAACCTGATGGAGCTTGAGAGGTGCTGCAAAGAGGAATGGGTGAAACTGCCCAAAGATAGGTGTGCCAAGCTTGTGGCATCATATTCAAAAAGACTTGAGGCTGTAATTGCTGCCAAAGGTGCATCAACAAAGTATTGAGCAAAGGCTGTGAATACTTATGTACATGTGATTTCTCAGGTTTTTTATTTTTAATAAATTTGCAAAAATCTCAAAAAAACTTTTTTCACGTTGTCATTATGGGGTGTTGTGTGTAGAATTTTGAGGAAAAAAATGAATTTAATCCATTTTGGTATAAGGCTGCAACATAACAAAATGTGGAAAAAGTGAAGCGCTGTGAATACTTTCCGGATGCACTGTATGTCCCTGAAGGTCCTTTGGGTTAGGATAAGGATAGGGTTAGGTACATGGAGGTTATAGTACGGATAGGGTAGGTCCACTGGAGATACATGGAGGTCCCTGGAGGTTAGGATGAGGGTAGGGTTGGTCCCTGGAGGTAAGTATAAGATTAGGGTAAGTTCTTTGAGGATATAGACACGAACTCAGACACGAACTCCCCAAATACAAACAGTTTATTAAATGCCCCACCAGGGAGGGGAACACTCTGGATCACTGTTACACCACAGTCAGTAACGCTTTTCACGCCGTCACCCGCGCTGCACTGGGACACTCTGACCAAGTGCAATGCAAAGGGTCGGATGCAGTGGTGTAAAGCACGCCACCACTGGACTCTAGAGCAGTGGAGACGCGTTCTCTGGAGTGACGAATCGTGCTTCACCATCTGGCGATGTGATGGACGAGTCTGGGTTTGGCGGTTGCCAGGAGAACGGTACTTGTCTGACTGCATTGTGCCAAGTGTAAAGTTTGGTGGAGGGGGGATGATGGTGTGGGGTTGTTTTTCAGGAGCTGGGCTTGGCCCCTTAGTTCCAGTGAAAGGAACTCTGAATGCTTCATCATACCAAGAGATTTTGGACAATTCCATGCTCCCAACTTTGTGGGAACAGTTTGGGGATGGCCACTTCCTGTTCCAACATGACTGTACACCAGTGCACAAAGCAAGGTCCATAAACACATGGATGAGAGAGTTTGGTGTGGATGAACTTGACTGGCCTGCACAGAGTCCTGACCTCAACCCGATAGAACACCTTTGGGATGAATTAGAGCGGAGACTGAGAGCCAGGCCTTCTCGTCCAACATCAGTGTGTGACCTCACAAATGCGCTTCTGGAAGAATGGTCAAAAATTTCCATAAACACACTCCTAAACCTTGTGGAAAGCCTTCCCAGAAGAGTTGAAGCTGTTATAGCTGCAAAGGGTGGACCGACGTCATATTAAACCCTATGGATTAAGAATGGGATGTCACTTAAGTTCATATGCGAGTCAAGGCAGGTGAGCCAATACTTTTGGCAATATAGTGTATATATAGAGATACATATACATTGCTGTTTTATATATTATTTACTTTTATTTTTCACTTATATTTCACTACAAATATTGTAAATGTGTATATTTTTATTTTCTATTTCTCATTTTTATATTTTGTACATACTTTTATTTCTAAATTTATGCTGCTTTCTAATCTTCAATGGGAGCACCGGTACTGTACAATTTCCCCCCGGGGATCAATAAAGTATTTCTGATTCTGATTCTGGTATGGTAAGTCCCTGTGTAGACATAGAGCTCCTGCTGATGTAAAATGTTTGACAGTGTGTGTTTGTGTTGTTGTGATGACCAGGCTCTGTTCGGTGAGCGCGGTGCTCAGGGTCCAATCTGGCAGCCCGGCCCTGATAAATACAGCCGACTAGATCGGCAACTGCAGAACGCCAACTCTCAGTTTATTGAGGAGCAGCAGGTCCAGCAGCAGGTACAGTAACACCTCACCAATAAAACAGCCAATAACAGACCTCTGAGGAATGATGCAATATCAGTATGGTAATAAGAGAATGTTTTGGATACTGTAATAAAAAGGAAAACAAAATATGTAATTGATGGATTCAAATAAAGCAATGATAATAGTAAACCAAAAAATTATTTAATTTCAGCACACACCAGGATGGTAGGATTGACACCATTTTATTGACAGATTACAACAAAAAGGAGAAAACTATGCGTTTCACATGTTGCTTCATCAGATTTGCTCTGTGCTTGATTGCCATCAGGTGTGCATTTAAATAACCAGGTTCTGATTAACAGAGAATCCAACAGGTTCACGCTCCCCGATACAAATGCACTACTAAAATGTGACCCTTCTTTGCAGCATATCTCTGCCTCTATGCCAAGGTTTTGTTATATAAGGGGCTCTATTGTTATCTACGTGTAGAGAACCTAACATGAAAACTAACTGGCCCCTAAGGAGGTAAATAAAAATTATAGATGTGGTAGATGTACACATTGCTCACTTATGATTCTAAGGAGTTTTTTGATTGGCTGTGGTTTGCACCAGCTGGCACCCTCGGTATCTTCACTTCTTTCATAATATGAGTGTTTGTTTGTATCAGCTGATAGCAGAGCAACAGGATGAACAGCTGGAGCTCGTGTCGGGAACAATCGGAGTCCTGAAGAACATGTCAGAGAGGATTGGCATGGAGCTGGACGAACAGGCTGTGTAAGAACTTAAACATTCACCACATTCATTACTAACAACTTTCAGATACATCATCACTGAGAATCCTCTACGTTTTACATTAATTTCTAAAAACTGATTAACGTCACACTTCTTGGACTGATCAAACAGCCATTTTTTAGTTTCTGTGTGTTGGCAACAGTTAGCATGGTGGAACAGCGGGAGGTGGTGGCCTACAACGGAAGGGGGGGTGGGGGACAACAGCGGGGGGTAGTGGTCAACAACGGGAGGTGGGGGACAACAACAGGAGGTGGGTAACAACAACAGGAGATGATCGGTGTAAAAACAGGACCTTGTTTTAAAGTAGGAGATGTCCTCTGGTGGTCAGACTTGTTAAGTCATTTTGTGCTTTTCCTGCAGGATGTTGGACGACTTCAGTCATGAGGTGGACAACACTCAGTCCAGATTGGACAACGTCATGAAGAAACTGGCCAAAGTATCTCACATGACAAGTGGTAATCTGCCTGGCAACACATGATGTCACCTTCAGTGTTTCTACTGGAGTAGTTCAATTCAATTCAGTTTTATTTATATAGCGCCAAATCACAACAAAAGTAATCTCATGACTCTTTACATGTAGAGTAGGTTGAGACTGACTCTTTATAAGTAGAGACAGAAATAAAATAATAGAATAATAGTTTTCCCCTCTGAAGGTGCTTACTCCAGTTTGTCCTCAACTGAACCGGTTTTAGGTTTCTGTTAGACCAGATTTTAGTACTCTGTCTAATGTGATCAGTATTGATTAGGTATCAGAAACAGAATCTGAGTAACATTAATCAGGTTACTTTAATCAATAACTCACCTGTATTAGAGCGTCAGTCTCTGTTCTGATTGGATGATCTAGTTATTAACACTCATCAGTGGTTTAAGTTATAGTTTGTAATAGCTGATATTCATAGTTAATTAGTTGATAGTTAACAGTCTGTGTTTCAACAGATCGTCGTCAGTGGTGTGCTATCGGCGTGTTGCTCGCCATCCTCTTCATCGTCATCCTCCTCTTCTTCATCCTCTGATTGATCGTCCTGTCAGCACAGAACTCGTCTTAATGCTGTGTCTACTGGACTCTACTGGACTTCACTGAATTCTCCTGGACTCTGCTGCACTCTACTGAACTCTGCTGAGCTTTACTGAGCTCTCCCGGACTCTACTGTACTCTACTCGACTTTACTGGATGCTCCTGGACTCTTCTTGACTGAACTGGACTCTGGTGGTTCACTTTGTCAGAAACGATGAAACAAAAATTAAAAAAGCAAAAAGTCCTGCTCCCGAGACAGCTGGACTTAAGATGTTTAGGACAATAAGACTCTGGAAGTAAAGCATTCTGGGATTTGATGTTGTTAAACTCTGAGTGACGTCCACCTCCATCAGAGAACCTTCTCATTTATAGATCTACACCTGAGGAGTCAGAGAACAATCAGCCAATCAAGCTCCTGGAAAAACAGTAGACTGAAACCTAAAAGAACAATCAGTTCACCTCAAAATTTGCTGTTACATATAAACCGTGTTTAATATAGTTTAACAACAACAACACAACAATTTAACTGTTAGTAGTTAGTTTTAGTGAAACTGAACTTGTTTTTATTGAGTCTGCATGAAACTAAAATCACTTCTCTAAATAATTAAAATTAAATGAAAGAAGAACTTGTTAACTATTTAAAATCTGGAAACCAAAAGCTTGTTGGTCAGTTTGAACCAGTTACTGGACTCTACTGGACTCTGATATCACAGACAGACTTTACTGGACCACAATCTATGTACAAGACTTTGCAGGACTCTTCTGGACGTTCTCTTCCCTCTGAGCGGGACTGAAAAGGCACTTTGGTTCTTTGAGTGTTTGACTGTTAAAATCATTGTAGAGGTCAAAGGTCAAACCATTTGATGTTTCATGTTTTAGAAAATGTTTGTTTGTGTGGATGTTTTATTTAAAGGGCTGAAAATAACCATTTCCACTCCAGTTTAACTCCGCTTTAACTCTAGTTTAATTGATTGATTGATTTGAATACCTTCATTTTTACTCCTTTTAAACTCTTAACCCTCTTTAACGTTAAAGAACATCTTAAACTCCAGTTAAGCTCCAGTTTAATTTCAAGTTAAGTGCAATTCCAACTTCATTTTTTCTCCATTTAAACCCAGTTTCATCCTCAATTTGAATTCCAGTTTTAACTCCATGTTAATATCAGTCCGGTTTACTTCAGGTTTAAACCTGGTTGAACTCTAATTGGAGCTCATTGATGGTTTGTGGAAAGAAAATAATCTTTTGGAGAATTATTGTAAGAACACTAAAATTTCCTGTTTCTGTTGATGTTTTTGTGGTTTTTCTGTTTACAATTTGTGTGTTTTTTGTTTTATTGACTTAAATGACTGAATCTGAATTTATTTTTTATTTTGTTTCCTCTAACGGTTTATTTTACGCTTCCTGTACCATATATAGTTCAAACCAGACGGTTCCTGCTAGGCTTTTAATGTGAAGCACCAGCAGGATGTGCAGTCCTCAAGGTTAGTGAGTGAAGTAACTGCTTGTTTGAATTAATTGACTGTAATTAGGTAACAGGTAGCAGCCAATCACATCGTCCCACGCCATCAGGTTTACGGTACACATGGCGGTGAAATTTACACGTCTGCAGGTGATATAGGGATAGGGTTAGTGTTCATAACTCTGACTGATGAAAATAAAACAAATTAAATACAGAATTACATCTGTTGACGTTTTAATATCAACTCTTCATAAATCCATTCAGTGGTTTTCCAACAAATTTCACAAAATAATTTTTTCCCATTTTTTTTCATGAAATGTCAGATTTCACTAGTCTTCTAATTAGTCTTCATTTGTGTTTTTGTGTCGGAACCAACATGGAGCCCTTAATAATAAGAAGGATGATGATGATAACCACTGTATTTTGTCGACACATGAATCAGATCAGCAGAAAAGATCTAAATTACAGCTGATTGAAGACCTTTGGTCTTCATTCAGCTGTTATTTAATGAAAACATTGTTTATCTTCATTTTATTTTTGTTTATCAGCAGCTGAGTGAAGTGAAGTTTTTGTGTCTGCAGGCGAGTTTTATTTCAATAAACCGATTCAGCTCTTCGACTCTGATCTTGTTTTCTGTCATTTATCAGCAGTATATAAATAATTACTGGATGGTTTATAACACACTGTATTTGTCAGAAGATTTTAGGGTTACCGAAGAGGTTCTAATAATAATTTGTCACAAATTATAGTGTGTTATAAATATATAAACATTAATTGTTCATATGCTGCCTATAAATATTTCATGGTGGGGGTGAATATTTATTCAGTATCTTTGACTGTTTTGATTCTAAATATTTTATTTATAGTTTAATTCTGTCAGGGTTTGGTTGTGTTCTTAGGTTTTTTCTGGGAATTTGAGTTTTAACAAGGAAGGCTGAATACAGGTTAAACATTACACATCATGTTTAGATTATTTGTTACTGTTTAAAATAATTTAAGATAATTTAAATTTACAGGGCAACAATTGTTAAACAAAGCTGAATATTTAGATTTTGTCCCATCCTTCCCCCCTCATAACGACTTAACAGGAGACATGAAGCTTCAGTTGATCTTTTCTTTAATTTGTCTGAAAATATAAACGAACATATGAAAATACATGTGAACTGTACAGAGACAGAAATACTGCAGAGGTGTCTTTAAATACTGTAAATGTTTATATGAGTCACCAAACAACCCAGAACAACACTGTCATTGCATTAAATAACATGAGTTAACTTTATATAATTTTATATTTTTATTACATCTGACAGCAACTCTGAAGGTTAAGGAAAGTGAAACAAGAATCCAAACCAGGTTAATCTGCTGATGTGTTAACGTGTTTCAAAGTATCTGGTGTTAAAGTCCTGTTTATACCAACCACTAAGACGCCTAGTCCCAGGTGGAGGTGGGGGGTACTGCGGAGGGTTAGGATCAGGGATGTAGAGATCAGTTCAAACTGAACCAGCTGCTCATAGGTTGTGGTCTCTGTCATGTTGAGGTCTACCCAGTCCAGGAAGCAGCTCAGCAGGCTTTGGTTTGGTTACGTCAAGTTTGGTTACGAAGCGAGGGTCAAGTAGCTACTCTCAGGATGTGTTGTGAGTATTCTGGCAGTCGTAGATAGCCTCAGACAGTGTTGTGGTTATTGTGGTGCTTGTAGTTGCAGTCAGTCAGTGTTGTGGTAACCTTGGAGGCACCCTCCGGAGTCGGAGCACCCGGACGGTGGCGGAGGTGTTCTGGCTCAGCAGGTGGGTCACCTGGTCCAGACTGAGACAGGCCACCTTCTCCCCATTCACCTCCAGGATCTCATCTCCAACCGCCAACAAGCCAGCATACAACTTCTCAGTGCTGCTGTCCACCATGTCCTCCACGTATACGCCTATAGTACACGTTATTATACTGTTAATACACTGTTAACACAGTATTAATACACTATTAATGCAGTATTAGCATCATCAATAAACCACAGAGCAGGCAGACCTGTAGGAGCAGTACCAGATGTGGCAGTAATAGTAGTATTAGTAGTACTGTCAGTAACAGTTGTGTCACTGCTGATAAGTACAGTCTCAGAGCTAAACTACAAACTAAGAAACCAAACTGTCTATTTTATTCATGAAGAGTTCTCTGCTGGTTCTTTGAACATCACTTTGATCATTAGTTCACATGTGCTAATTGTGGTATTTATCAATGTTAATAAAATATATCATAAGATATAATACAATATATATATATATATATTCAGTTTCCTCTGCTTGTTCTGGTTTGAGTCATGGTGGCACTAAGCAAGTCAAGTCAGCAGACAACACCCTCTGTCCAAGCAAAGTAGTGTAGACGTTAGGGCTGGCCCTGAAAGTCGAAGATTCAGTTGGACACCCCTCAGTCGACTTGGGATTCTTCAAGTCGAGCAGTCATTTGTTTGTTTTTTTGTCAGTGTGTAGTCTTGCATAGCCAGACCTCCTCTCCACACTTTGGAGACAGGTCTGGCTCAACCCGTCGTCATTCTGGGATAGAAGATAAAAACGCTCTGGCTTGTTTGTTTTTCTTTAAACCAATCACAATCGTCTTGGGCAGCGCTGATCCCAGGAAGCAGCAACGGTGCCCTTGTTAAAAAGGGAGGAGCTCATTGGACCCGTTAAAACAGACTTTGAAACAGACAGACTTTGAAAACAGTAACACGCAGTTAGCAGAAGGGAAGGAGAATGGCGACTGAAATAGTCGCCAAACTTATCCCAGCAGCCTACATCCGGTGAGCCAGACTAGCCAGTGTGCAATGTGTTTCTGGGGACATTTTGGTCCCCAGAAGTAGCTGCATAGTTAGCACTCCTCACTTTCACACTGTTCTTGAGAGTAAAATCATTCCAATACGTCAAGTCATCCCGTCCACTCTGTGAAGATGTCTGCGACAGTACTGGGTGCCTTTAGTTACTGTGGTCTTGTTCTCTGGAACAAGCTGCCGCTGACTTGAGGTCCATCACAACTATGTCCACATTCAAAAGCAAACTCAAAACTTTCCTATTCTGTCAGGCTTATGGTTAACTACTGTGTGTGTGTGTGTGTGTGTGTGTATGTGTGTGTCTGTATTCGTATGGCTTGTACAGTTGGTTACATGGGTGGTTATGTGATAGGGCAGGGGTTTCATTTTGATTGAAATGCTGTGTGGTATGTTTAGTGCATGTTGGGTGTATGATTCATTGTATTGATGTTACCTATGTTCTCATGTTTGTGTCTATATTTTATAGTTTGTCCAAAGCACATTGAGTTTACTAGTAATGAAATGTGCTATATAAATAAAATTTGCCATTGCCATTGCCATTATTGGCAGCTGTGGACCCGGACCCAGGGTGAGTCGGAGTGAGATGGAGGCAGCTCCCCGGTTCTGCTTAGAAGTGGTAAATTTACAGGTCTAAGCTACTTAATATGATCTAGCTTTTGTTTGATATCTAGTGTCTGCAAAAAATATTGTTGCAGATTTCTGATCCATCATTAGCGCATTATCTCGGAGGGCTAACTTGGCTTGTTCACTATATTACTGAACGTTGCTGTCTCCCTGAACGTTCTGCTGAACCCTGTTCAAAAATCTGGCAGTTCAATTAAGTGTTGCTTGATAGTGTGGGTACAGCCATAATAGACGTACTTCGTAATCAGCGTAATCAGCAGAAAATGGATGGATGGGCAGTATTATTAGTAATATTTCAGTACCAGAGCCAGGTCGTCCTCTCCCTCTAGTGATCAGTAGTAGTATTAGCAGTATTTACAGTAGTATTTGTAGTATTTACAGTACCAGAGTCATGTCGTCCTCTCCCTCTGCTGATGATGAATCCATATATTCGGCTCTTTGGGCGACTGAGTTCCAACAATAACGTTCCATCAGAACAAGCCTGAAGAACCCGACCAACGGAACGGACTGAACAGGGATGACCAACGTCCTCGATACTGAGACATCGCTGCAGGAACCTGAGAGACAGACAGACAAGCCGTAAGAGAGAGAGACACAGACAGGTAGAGAGTGTGACAGAGAAAGAGACAGACAGAGAGAGAGAGAGAGAGAGAATAAGAGAGACAGTCTGTACAGTAAAATTTTTATCTCCATGTTATTGGCTGATTTGAGTTCTTCTGGAGAACAGATTATAAAATCAGAAACAGGTGAGTTACTGGTCAGCAGCTGGTCTGTAGTCAGCAGAACGATCCTTCTTCTTCTGCTCCGACCCAAAAGACTGAACTGACGATGACTTCCTCAACTGCAAGAACGGCGACCCCTGCTTCACAAAAAGGAAACACACAGTACAAAGAAGAAGAAGAAGAAGAATGAGTGACAGTGAAACATACAGGTCAACTTAAAAATTCAGCAGGTGATAATAAAAATATAATTGATGATCGTCTCACCACACTGAGCGACTGAACAGACAGGGTTTTCTTCAGGAGGCTGGAGGACTTCCTGGGACATGAAGTAGCGGGATCAGATGCGGGTGGGCGTGGCCTTACGCTGAGGCGGTCAAGGCTGCCGGTTCGAGTCCTGCTCAGTCTGACGGTGGAGAAAAGACGTCGCAGAGAAAGACGAGAAGATTCGTCTCTGCTTATGAAGCTGAAGCAAACAGATGATTAATTATTAGAACATTGAAAAGTCAGAATTGAGACTGATGGTAGAGACGCACGATACTTAATTTTAGATTGGTATTGTTGCCAATACTGACCTTATTAAGTGGATCAGGTATCAGTCAAAGTCAATTCTATTTATATAGCCCAAATATCACAAATCACAATTTGCCTCAAGGGGCTTTACAAACTGTACAGCATACAACACCCGCTGTCCTTAGACCCTTGATTCAAATGAGGACAAAAAAAACAGTGAATATGATGATTTGAATGGAACTAAAAGCTGTTTTAAGTATAAAGGATAGTTAAAGTAAATGCATTTGAAAACAAAGAGCAACCAATGAAAATGTCTGGTGCTCATCTACCGGCAGTGAAGGGAAGTGCTTATTCCTACCTCCAAGCCCAGGTCTAACCCTCCACCCCAACCCTATCACTACGCTCCTCTGCCTCTGGACCTTTCACCATCAGACTCTTTTCTGTTCTGAACTCCCCACTGAAGTCAGGACAGCAGAGTCACTGCCCGTCTTCTACTGCAGAGTAACTGCACACATATCATATGTAGTATATCATTACTTATGACTCATTCTTAAAACAGCATATCCAAGTATTTGTACTGTAGCACTGAACATGCATTTAGTTATTTGTTTTAATAGATACACTCTTCAATCCAAGCTGGACTGCTTGTTCAGTACAGATGAAGTGATGCTGCAGTGTAATATCCATGGTGACACATCAGTCTACATGTGAAGTGGTTAATGTTGGATCAGGACTTCCAGCAAAGAGTGTTACACAGACTCAGCTTGGGTTTAAACTCACTGTTCAAGAAGTGAAGTGTCGTCATTGTGAAGCTCTGTTCTCGTTGGCTGTCTGACCTGTTCATAGCCACTGCTGTCTGTGGTGGGCGGGGTTTGGCTCTCAGCTGTAAACCAATCAAGGGACGAGATGTTAGTGTGTGATATGTGTGATGTAATGTAACCTGTTGGTAACCTGTCTTGAGCTCAGTAGCGAGGTTTGGTTTGTGAAAAAGAAGAAGATGGATCCACACACAGGTGAAGTGGTAAGATGTAGGGCAGCAACAAACTTAAACTTGTAATGAAGCCGAGTGAGGCCTCCTGCTCATATAGCTGACAGTTCAGTCTCTGTTTACACATTTTACTGTGGCTGTTACCCAGTAACAATAATAATAATGGTGGCTGCTCAACAATGTTCAATTAAAATAGATTACAAAAATATTATGTGATTACTCAACTAGCCAACTACTATTTTGAAAGCTTGCGACTAGTAAAAATAAATAGAAGAGAAATCCCGACATTACACAGAGACTACTACTTCTGTCTATATGATACATTAGCACTCTGTGAAGTGGCTGACAGTATCTGTGTACTGTAACTGTGGTTTATACTATAATTTATCTGACTGCATGTAAACTCTTTATGTCATGTATGTAGATGTATTGACATGTAAATGTTCTCACCTGTTGTCTCTGAGCTCCTTCCTGAGGAGGAGGAGGAGGAGGAGGAGGAGTTGGAGCTCTTTGTCCCGAGATCTAGACCTCCCTGCTTCACACAGGGGCTCCTCCCCTTCAGCTCTGGCCCAGATCGGAGCTCTCTGTGGGGCTTGGCTTCTGCAGGTCTCCCCTGCTCCTCCTGGTTCTGATTCAGATTCTGCCATGATTTCGTGCCATTGAGCCTGATGCTCTGTGACATCATCATTGATGTCACATGGGGAGAAGATGAGGAGGAGAGGCATTTGACCACAGGTGGAGCTAAACATGAGGGCGGAGCTGGCATGGTCAGTTGGTCTGGGGTGTAGGGGTTGATTGGCAGATCTGTGGTAGGCATGGCCTGAGGGAGGGTCACCTGGTTTCCATTAAGTTCCACCCGATTGGTGCTCCTCATCCCCTGCTTGTGAACGATACGCCCAGCCCTGCTCCCTCCGTCACTGGTCTCACCAAGTGTGACAGAGCCAATGTAGGTCTCTCTGATTGGCTCTGTCCTGTACAAACTCCGCCCCCGGTTTTCAGATACAGGTGGATGGAGACAGAGGTGCAGGTTGACTCCGCCTCCTAAAACTGTCCCACAGGAGTCACACTGCCCAACCCCTCCCGCTGGCGTCCATCCTCTCTGCTGTCTGTCAACAACATGCCCCACACCCGTGTTGACGTACAGGTTCAGGTCCGGTTTGGAAACCAGGACACCTGTCCCTCGCTGCCCCACCCGTCTCCTCTGCCGCTCCAGGTAACGAGACTCTGCTTCCGTCTCTGTCTCATCCTCGAATCGCAGACGACGAGTTGGAGATACTGAGGGGGGGTGTCGCCTTGTTGATCTGACAGCTGATTTGCTGCTGGACAAGTCACTCAGGTGTCCTGACAAAGAGATCACACCTTCCGACCTCACCTGGATGACAGGATGCAGCCTGACCCCCGACCTGTCAACAGTTAGAGGGTGCCAGAGTCCAGACAGCAGGACTGGGATCAGTTTACTGTTAAGGATTTACTGAAATGTGCAGTATCATCCTGGCAGGATGTAATGTTAGTTAAAGTAAAGCTATGACCGTTATTATTGGCTCTACCTTCGCATATAAGACTGTACAGGTGCCTTTTTACATCAACATTAGCTGACATGAGCTGAAGCTGATTTTTACTTGTAAATTCATTTAATGAGGCTTGTTGAGTGTGACGGAACATAACAAAGTGTGATGCAGTGTAACAACGTATGACAGAGTCAGACATTGTTACACTCCGTCAGACTTTGTTACGCTCCGTCAGACTAGCTGCACACAAACAGATCTTCAGGACAAAGCAGACTAATCTCAAGTTCGCCAAAGTATTTTGTCATGTCAACAGAACATGCTAATATTTCGGCCTAGTGGCCTTCATCAGAGCATCTAGGCAGAAACGTTAGCATGTTTGGTTAACCTCACAAACTAAAAATTGGAAAGGTACATCTTTTCAAAGATCTAAAAACAACCAGAGATGTTCACAGAGAAACAGAAATCAGGATACTAAAACATGGGTTCAGGAAAGACGAGGGTTTCGGTTCAATATTGAAAAACAATACTTCCTGATTTGTGCTTCAATTCAGCGGTTGCTTTTTCAATATTTAATTATAAAGAATCAAAGAACATCTTTCTTGAACCTGAAAACAGAGACTGAAGATCAAAACTGAACCAGAGAAACGGTTTCATCTGATTTAATTAAAAGAATGAATAAAACATGTTGACAGTGAATGTTTCACTGATACCTTAATTTAAAATGTTTCCCCTTTATGTTCAGATATCACAAATATCAATAACAATCTATTTTATATTTATATTATTTATAATTTTATTTCTTTAAAAAATATTCTCACGTGAAAAATAATCTCTAGGAGACGCCAGATACAAACACACACACACACACATATATATACTGTGTGTGTGTTACTCACTGTATGTGTGTGTCGGGGGTCAGCAGGTTGTGGTCGGCTCTCAGAGGAACGCAGCGACGCTTCATACGACCTCCGTTCTTACACTGCTGCTGCCGCGGCAACCGAGCTGACACAAAGAGACTGAACACACACACAGGGTGGGGGAGGGGAGAGGATGACATCAGTAGCTGATTGGTCGGTGTGACAGAGGAAGGAGGATTAAACTGAGCAGCTCGTCAGGACTAATTAACCTGACGAGACCACAGACTGTTTACATCAGCACTCACTGGTGTGTGTGTGTGTGTGCGCTGTGTGTGTATGTGTGTGTTGTGTGTGTTGTGTGTGTATGTGTGTGTGTTTGTGTGCTGTGTGTGTTTACCTGTGGTGGTTTTGGTCTCTTAGAAGAATCTCAGAATCATTCAGAACAAAACCTGAAGAAAGTAAAACAAGATGGCTGACGGTACGTCAAATACTGGTTTTTCATTGGCTGAAACAAATTCTCCTCCAATCACACATGAGATGATTAAATATTTGAAGGGGAGTTGGCAGATAAGAGGAGTAAGAGGTGTTTTATTATAAAAGAGGCGAACTAAACAGGAACAAACTTATTTACCTGCTAATCAGACTGTTGTTGGAGACAAGGTCATGTGACTCAGGTCTGTTTGACACCTGGATCATATATGTTATGATCTATCTGTAATGTCTTGTCTATTCTGTATTTCTTGTCTCCTCCCTCTGTTGCTCTTCTTGAACTTTCTACCAATTTCCTCCCTGTTAAATTTTTTTTTGAGTTTTTATCTGAATCAGAGGCCTATGATAGAGGGTGTCGTGTGCTGTACACATTCTAAAGCCCCTTGAGGTGAACTGATTTGTGATATTGGGCTATATAAATAAAGTTGACCTGACTTTGAAACTAACAACTAAAGTACAAAAACTACAACACATAACAAGAAATCTCCCAGAAATCAGACCAGACCTCAGCAACAAACCAAACTAACTGTACAGAAGTGAATTATTAATGTTAAATATTAAAGTATGAGTGCGATGAAACTCAAATGTGTCCTGTCATTTATTCATCTTATGTGTGAATGTGATGAAGTTACAGAACTCAGCAGGTTTAAGTTGAGCCCTGTCCCTGTCCTGAACACCTGTGGTCTACCTGTGTCATTGTGCTCTCTGATCTCTGATTGGCTGTCATCCAAGTGTTTCCTCTGATTGGTCTGCAGGTGTTGGAGGATCCTGCGGTTCACCTGGATCCAAGTGTTTAGGGGCAGAGTACGTGCAGGACGAGTCGAGATCGAAGCTCATTAGATTGTCTAGGTCGGCCTGTGAGTGGACCTCACCTGCTGAGATGCAGCGGGAGACAGGTGGCAGAGTCGCACTCCTACATGCTCTCTGCGCTTCCATTAGGGCAGTTACCCACCCAAAACCCCATAATGACTTTGTCTGCCCCCCTGACCACTTAAATGAATTCAATCAAAAGTAAACAGGAGAGGAGTCATTAATAAAAACTTAAAAATTAACACCACCTCTGATATAGTCCAGAACAATAGGAAAGTGTGGACTGCTAAACATCAGATCTCTGTCATCTAAAGCTGTATTAGTAAACGAGCTAATATCAGATAATCATATTGATCTATTGTATATAGCAGAAACCTGGCTGTGTCATGAAGAATATGTCAGCCTGAATGAATCCACTCAGAGACGTCCATGGCGGGATCCTCCTCCTCAGCATCAGAGGGTGTTTCATCCTCCGGGTCATCTGATGCCTCGGACAAAAGGGAGGAAGGTGGTTCAAGGGCGGTGCGCCCTGAGTGCATGGCAGACTTGGCGGGCTGGTCCGGCTGACGCCGGTGGAAATCCCTGATGAGCCGGGTGTCCAGGATGTGTCGCACCGGAACCCAGGACCTCTCCTCAGGACCGTACCCCTCCCAGTCGACCAGGTACTGGAGACCCCTCCCACGGCAGTGGGAGCGAAGGAGGCGGTGAACCGTATAGGCAGGGCCTCCATCAATTAAGCGGGGCGGAGGAGGTGCCACGGGGATCAGGGGGCTCTCTCGGACCGCTTGACCCTGGAGACAAAGGTGGGGTGGATCCGCATGGACCGAGGCAGCTTGAGCCTCACTGCTGCAGGGTTGATGACCTTCTGAATTTCGAAGGGACCGATGAACCTGGGTGCCAACTTCTTCGACTCAACCCGTAAGGGTAAATCACAGGTGGACAACCACACCTTCTGGCTGGCATGGTAGATGGGGGCCTGGGTGCAGCGACGGTTGGCAGCGGTGGCGTAGCTGTCAGCAGAGTGAAGAAGAGTGGCCCGAGCTTGGATCCAAGTCCTGCGGCAGCGTCGGATGAAGGCCTGGACTGACGGGCAGGACACCTCCTTTTCCAGGGCCAGAAACAGGCGAGGCTGGAATCCGTATGCGCACTGAAAGGGGGAAAGTCCAGTGGCGGAACTGGTCAAAGTGTTATAGGCGTACTCCACCCACAGTAGCTGCTGGGACCAGGACGAGGGGTGTTTGGAAACCATGCAGCGCAGAGCCGTCTCCATCTCCTGGTTCTTGCGCTCGGTCTGGCCGTTGGACTCAGGGTGGAACCCCAACTAGCGAGCAGAACTCCCTCAAAACACCGAGGTAAACTGAGGTCCCCAGTTGGAAATCACGTCAGTGGGGAGACCATGAAGTCGGAAGATGTGCAGGAGCATGAGCTAAGCTGTTTCCTTGGCCGATGGGAGCTTGGGCAGGGACACGAAGTGGGCCATCTTGCTGAACCAATCTACCACCGTCAAGATGGTGGTGTGTCCCTTGGACGGTGGCAGACCAGTAACAAAGTCCAAGGAGATGTGAGACCATGGCCGATGGGGCACCGGCAGTGACAACAGGAGACCAGCGGGAGCTTGGTGGGGAGACTTGTGCTGGTTGCAGATGGGGCAAGCGTTCACAAACTCCCGGGTGTCCTCTTCCAGGGTCGCCCACCAGAATCCCCGCTGCACGACCTCCTTGGTCCGCTGGATGCCCGGGTGACAGATGAGACGGGAGTTGTGAACCCACTGGAGGACCTCGGACGCCAGCATGGAGGGAACGAACATGTGGTCGGGCGGACAGGCACTGGGTCCAGGTTGGTCCCCTAGGGCTGCCTTGACTCTCTCCTCCACCTCCCAGGTGAGAGAGGCGACCCGGTGTGGAGAGGGGAGGATGGTCTTGGGACTGGAGATGGAGTCCTCCTTCTCCAAAAACTGGCGGGACAGGGCATCAGGCTTTATGTTGCGGGACCCGGGTCGGTAGGACAGGGAGAAGTTGAACCTCGTGAGGAACAGAGACCAACGGGTTTGACGGGAGTTGAGCCTCTTGGCCGACTGGAGGTATTGTAAGTAATTCTTCAAAGGCCAGTTTGACCGCCAGAAGTTCCCGGTGGCCGATGTCATAGGTCCTCTCTGCCGGGGTCAGACGTCTGGAGAAGGCGGCACAGGGATGGAGTTTTGTGGTCGCCGGCAGACCGCTGAGAAAGGACTGCCCCCACCCCGACGTTGGAGCCGTTGTGAACCGGGCCTTGAGAGACTGAAAGGCCTCGTCAGCAGCAGAGGACCACCGGAACGGAACCTTGGAGGAGGTCAGGGCCATGAGGGGAGTAGCCACGGTGCTATAACCTCGGATGAATCGGTAGAAATTGGCAAGCCCCAGGAAACGCTGTAGCTGCTTGCGGGAGTCAGGAACGGGCCTGGCAGTGACAGCGGACACCTTGGCGGGGTCCATCTGTATGTTCCCTTTACCCACGATGTAATCCAGGAAGGAAACGGATGAAGAGTGGAAATCGCACTTCTCGGCCTTCACAAAGAGGGAGTTCTCCAGGAGCCTCTGAAGAACTGCCTGGACGTGGTGCACATGTTCCTTCATGGTCCGGGAGAAGAACAGGATGTCATCAAGGTAGACAAAGATGTGCTTGTTTAGCATGCGTTCACAGCAGCCGAGGTCCGGTTAGCAGCCGCTAATCTGGAGCAGGCGCTAACCATGCTTGCCACCCAAGTCCAGCAGCTAACTACGGTCCTCGCTCAGGCGGCAGCCCCTGCTTCCCCCCGGCTCCGCCACCGCCAGCCTCAGCTCCCGGTCTGGAGATCCGGAGGGCTGCAACCCCTTCATCACAAACTGTTCCATCCTGTTTGCCCTGCAGCCCTACACCTTCGCCCACGAACAAGCTAAAGTGGCGTTCACCATCAACCACTTGACTGGCAGAGCCAGTGGGGAACGGCTAAGTGGGAGCAACAAACTCCTGCCTGCTCCTCATTTCCAGCCTTCGCCACGGAGCTCCGGAAGGTGTTCGGAGTGGTCACCGTGGGTCCGGACGCCGCCATAGGGCTGCTGGGTCTGAGGCAGGGGGACCGGAACGTTGCTGACTACGCCATTGACTTTCGCACCAAGGCCCGCCAGAGTGAAAGGAACTCCGCCGCCCAGTGTGACGCCTTCCTGCTGGGGCTGGGTGATTACATCAAGGACGAGCTGGTTTCCTATGACCTCCCCTCTTCACTGGACGGGCTGATCGAGCTGACGTCCCGGGTTGATCATCGCATCCAGGAGAGGCGATGGGGGCAGCTAGACCGATGCTCGTCGAATCAACCCCGCTTCCCTCCAGAGGCCGGGGGTTCCACAACGAGTCCGCCGTTGAGGCAGTCTGAGCCCATGCAGGTGGGTGGCACCAGATTTCCACCGGAGGACCGTGAACGCTGGCGCCAGGGCAACCTCTGCATTTACTGCGGTCAGGCCAGTCACTTCATCTCCCGATGTCCAGTAAAAGCCCGGACTCACCAGTAGAGGGGGAATTACTGGTGAGTTGCATTTTTGATCATTCCTCCATTCGTCGCCCTCTGTGTCATGCTTGGCTGCTGTTGGCCAAGGGTTCCCATACCCTCGCCACTTCCATTGACTCTGGGTCCGATGTCAGTCTCATGGACGAAGAACTAGCTCAGCAGCTAGGGATTGACCGGGTTCCTCTTCCTGGTCCTGTTCTGACGGTCATCTCCTGGGCACAGTTATCCACCAGACGGTCCCTGTGCGCATGCTCCTCTCTGGTAACTATCATGAGACCATCCAGTTCCACATCCTGCGGTCTCCTCGCCTTCCCCTCATCCTGGGTTATCCCTGGCTCCGGCGCCACAATCCCAACATCGACTGGGCAACGGGGTCCATCCTCGGGTGGATTCCTTCCTGCAACCAAGTGTGCCTCAAGCAGACGGCTGCCCCCCAGCCATCCACCCGTTCCAGTCCGGCTGTCAGGGGTTCCGGTGGAATACCACGACTTCGGAGAGGTTTTCAGCAAGGCCAAGGCGATCTCCCTTCCTCCTCATCGATTGCGCCATTGACCTCCAGCCCGGCACGGCTCCTCCCAGGGGCCGGCTATACTCTCTGTCCGCCCCTGAGAGAGACACCAGAGATGTACATCAACAACTCCTTGGCTACTGGCATCATCCGTCCCTCTTCATCACCCGCTGGCACTGGCTTCTTCTTTGTGGAGAAGGACAAGTCCCTATGGCCTTGCATCGATTACTGGGGCCTCAACGACATCACCGTCAAGAACCGCTACCCCCTCCCACTCATCGCGTCAGCCTTTGAGCTCCTGGAGGGGGCCACCATCTTCTCGAAGTTGGACCTGCGCAAGGCCTACCACTTGGTCCGCATCCGGGAAGGTGATGAGTGGAATACGGCGTTCAACATCCCTACTGGTCATTACGATTACCTGGTGATGCCCTTCGGCCTTACCAACGCCCCGGCTGTCTTCCAGGCTCTGGTTAATGACGTGAATGCAGGGAATAATGCAGACAGGTACAACTGGAAACAATGCAGGTCTTGCTTCTGGTTGTTAGCCCACAGAGGCTCTGCGGCGCGTTGTGAGCTCAGCTCAGCGGAGCCGAACCGGGGTGGAGGTGAGTACAGGGCAGGTAGACAGTTCTGGTACTCACAACAAAGTTCAGAGGGGAGCGGAGGAGCCAACAGGCGAGTATGTGCACACGGTGGTGTGTGTGGCGATACTGTGAGAGTCTCTGATCCACTGAAAGCCACAGGGGAGAAGATGACTGAACTCACGCTGTGCAGAGAATCACCAAACAGCCCAGGGGAGGGGCAGACAGAAACCAGGAACAGAGAGGTGAAGCTTGTGGTCGGGGACGGAAGGCTAAATTGATGTCCGGGGCAGCGACGAGGCAGGATGGTCAGAGGCAGGCAGGGTCGAAACCGGGAGATCAGTCCGAAAAACGCTGCATGAGGAACAAAGAACAATCTGGCAACAGGTGAGTGGAGAGGGGCAGTCTAAATACCTGGCTGATTGCCTGATGACAAGCAGCTGTGGGAGCAGGTAGCTGAAAGGTGGGTGTGGCTGGCAATCAGGTGAAGCAGAGGAGAGGTCAGTGGAAATTTACTGAGGTGACAGAGGTGAGGAGAGAGGCAGACTGTGACAAAAAGAAGATAATAAAACAAAGAAAGTCAGCTCCAGCTACACCCAAACCCACAAATTAAAGCAAACAGCGCAGAAACTTGAAAGGAAATGGCACCAAACTGAAAGAATCACGTTCAATCTGGCAAGATATTTTTAGAACTTCCTCTGTAAAGCCAGAGCAGCCTATTACTCATCATTAATAGAAGAGAACAAGAACAACCCCAGGTTTCTCTTCAGCACTGTAGCCAGGCTGACAGTCACAGCTCAACTATTAGAGACAAAATTGACCACCTCCTGTCCTCAGGTGGTACCTTACCTTCAAACACAGGAATCTCAGAAACAGCTGTAAAACCTGATGTATATTTAGATTTCTTTTCTCCCATCGACCTTCACCAAATTACTAAAACCATTTCTTCATCTAAGCCATCAACTTGTCTCTTTGACCCCATCCCAACTAGGCTGCTTAAAGAGGTTTTACCTTTAGTCAGCACTTCTTTACTAGATATGATCAATCTGTCTTTATTAACAGGCTACGTACCACAGTCCTTTAAAGTAGCTGTAATTAAACCACTTCTTAAAAAGCCCACTTTTGATCCAGAGGTTTTAGCCAACTATAGACCTATATCTAACCCTCCCTTTTTCTCCAAGATTCTTGAGAAAGCAGTCGCCAACCAGCTGTGTGACTTTCTACATGACAGAGGACTTTCAGTCAGGTTTCAGAGCTCATCATAGCACAGAGACAGCACTGGTGAAAGTTACAAGTGACCTTCTAATTTCATCAGAGAAAGGACTTGTCTCTGTACTTGTTTTGTTAGATCTTAGTGCTGCATTCAACACCATTGACCATCATATCCTATTACAGAGACTGGAACATTCAATTGGCATTAAAGAAACCACACTAAGCTGGTTTAAGTCGTATTTATCAGATCGATCTCAGTTTGTACACGTTAACGATGAATCCTCCCTGTCCACCAAAGTCAGTCACCAAAAACAATCCATTTCATTGCTATGCGGACGATACCCAGTTATATCTATCAATCAAGCCAGAAGAACCTCATCAGTTAGCTAAGCTCCAAGCATGCCTTAAGGACATAACGACCCTGATGACCTGCAATTATCTGATGTTGAAAAATCAGAAAAATTTGTCCATGCATTTGTCACGTCTAGGCTGGATTATTGCAACTCCTTATTATCAGGCTGTCCCAATAAGTCCCTGAAGACTCTCCAGTTGATACAGAATGCTGCGGCACATGTACTGACAGGAACCAGAAAAAGAGATCATATTTGATGATGCACTAAGCTTTCCTCTTCTCCCTCTCCATCTTTCCACATTCATGTCCCACCAATGCATGTTACTAACTTTATATCTTCCCCGGAGTTTCGCTTGACTCACTACAATTATTATTATTAGTCATAGTTCTGTTATTATATTAAAGTTGTTATTGCTGTTATTAATCATATCTCAGTTATTATTACAGCTTTAACTACTATTATCAGTCATATTTCCGTTATTATAACTATAGCTGCCATGGCTACTGCTAGTGCTGCCATACATCTCTGTCTGTCTGTCTGTGTCTCTATGTCTGTTTGTCTGTCTCTCTCTCTTTCTCTCTCCAACCCAACCGATCAAAGCAGATGACCGCCCACCTAGAGTCTGGTTCTGCTCGAGGTTCTGCCTCTTAAAGGTAGTTTTTCCTCTCCACTGTCTCCTTGGTGGGAACTGTTGGTCTCTGTAATAATATTATAAAGAGTCGTTCTAGACCTGCTCCATTTGTAAAGTGTCATGAGATGACTTTTGTTGTGATTTGGCGCTGTATAAATAAAATTGAATTTAATTGAATTGTCCCTGAGTCTTTCACCGTTTCTCTTTTCCCATCATCATTTATCTCACTGCTGCTTTCAACCACTTTGCTCTTTCTCTCTCTTTCTCTCTTGCTGAACACTAGACCTACTTTAAGCCACAGTGTTAAAATTTGTCTTCAATCCCACGTGGGTACATTTGTCTCCTTCCAAATGCCCCCCAATGAGCTGATAGTGGCTGTTCAGAACTGTATGACTACACTGCAAAACGAACACTCAAAAGGCATCAAACTAACAATTTTCAGAGAATCACCAGGTGACGAGTTGAGTCAGGTGACAGGAGGTCACAGGTCAGAGTGACAGGTAACCCTTCACTACAGGTGATTCTCATCTGAAATCTAAATAAAGGAAGAGGAGGAGGACAGGATGAGGAAGAGGATGAGGAAGAGGAGAGTAGTCAGTAGACTGTTATAATATAAAGTGTTTATCAGCTTCAGAGAATCTGTCCAACCACTTCTTTCTGACAGCTGTGTGGAGGTGAGACAGTAACATCTCCATATTTAAACAATATAAAAAATGTTGTTCCCCCTCTGAAGTCCAGCTGACTCAGCACTAGATACTTCTATGACAAATACAACTACTACCACAATTACTTCTGCTGCTACTACTACTACTATTACTACTACTACTATTACTACTACTAATACCACTACTGGTGATACCTGTAGTACTGTGACAGAGTATTACTGGACGCAAACAGATTGAACTCAGTGAACAGAACACTTTTAATCCCTAGAGGTTAATTTATGAGATGTGAAAGCAGCAAACACATGTACACCTGAGTAGGTAACACACACACACACACAGACACACATTTATACAGATGGATGCTTCAGTAGAGCGAACTGCTGACGTCTGATGTGAATTCACAGTTCAACATTTAACAGTTACTCTCCAACATCACATGGTGAGACTCTACTGTGAGACTCTTCTTTGAGAATCTACTTTGAGAGTCTACAGTGAGACTCTACGCTGTGTCATGTTTCAGCTCCTGTAGATGTTGTTGTTAATTCTGCGTCATATTTCTGTTCTGTAGATGTTGTTAATAATGCTGCGTCATGTTTCAGCTCCTGTAGATGTTGTTGTTAATTCTGCATCATATTTCTGTTCTGTAGATGTTGTTAATAATGCTGCTTCAACTTCTGTTGTTATTAACGCTGCATCATGTTTCAGCTCCTGTTGTTATTAATGCTGCATCATGTTTCAGCTCCTGTAGATGTTGTTATTAATGGTTATTAATGCTGCGTCATGTTTCAGCTCCTGTAGATGTTGTTAATAATGCTGCATCATGTTTCCTTTCTGTAAACGTTTTTACAAACTCTGCCTCATGTTTCTGTCCTGTAGCCTACATATAACTCTTATATTATTGTCTACTATGTTATATCCCATCTGTAGTATTGTGTATATTATTCTACTGAAGAGTAAAGTAGAATACCAGACTTTAGCCCGACATTCCTGTTCAAAGTGACAAAGTCAAATAAATATATATCATTATATGTTTCACATAAAACACATCAGTGCACTAAAAGAACATTTCCACTAGCATCTTATTTCCATTTATTTTATAGTTTGTTCTCCTGACTGTGTCTGTATACACCGTACATTTTATTTTGTCCTTTTGTTTTAAATAAAACTTGAATAAAAACTACAACACCTACAACTCCCACAATGCCCCAGGAAATGACGTGACAGCGCAGCCAGCACACCGCCGGTTACCCGCGTGTGTAGTGTGTGTGTTGTGGAGGCAACATGGCGGCTCCCCTAGAAGTAATAGTGAGCAGTGACTCCGGCTCTCAGCTGTGGAACACCACCGTGTTCGACCTGCACAGCGGCTCCAGCCTGCTATCTTACCGGGGAGGGAACAGCTCGGCCCGGACACTGACCGTCCTCAGCGGGCAGTACCTGCTTTCCGCCCAGGTGGGCAAGAACTTCATCAACGTGTGGGAGATCCAGAGGAAGGTACGGGCTGTCACATCTTAACACACCTGGAGACACCTGAACACAGTACAATACACCGGAACACACCTGCCGCATGCCACCTCACTAACACATCGTCTGCTGCGGGGACAGGTGGCCGGGAAGCCCTGAATCGCTCCTGAACACGGACAGACAAAACATCACCAAACTCGTTTAAAAAATTTGTCATTTTAAGCCGACGCTCGCCTGCAAACACTAATACACATCTAAAACAACATGTTAGACTTATTACCAACCTGCCGGGACTGCTGGTGAGTTCGGCATGTAAAACATCCACCAAACTTAATTTAACTTTACTTAAAACTGATCTGTTCTAATTAATTCAGCTCAGCTTGCCACCCCCCTTCATTGTGTGTTTTAGTTTAAGAAGGACGGAAACCAAGTAGTGTGGACAAGTAGTAAAGATTTCATTTAGATAAATAACGTGTTGGTTTTTATTTATGTACCTTTTTACATTAAGTAACATTTCGTATGTTAATATGTTGTAATGCACGATAATCAAAGACAATATGAATTGACTTATGAATGAAGGCGTAGGTCATGTTCTCTCTCTGCATCATGACGTGACGCTCGCGCCCTTATGTGTGTGTGTTTTAATGTCTTATCCCAATCACTCAGCTCAAACAGATGTGCAAACATCATCACTTTTATTTTACTGAATTCTATAGAAAACACTGCATATACATACTTAATGTGTATGCAGTATATTAATCAGTTAATATTAAGTATGTGTATGCAGTATATTAACCAGTTAATATTAATCTGTTGTACATGTGACTTCCTGTTGGGGGTTCAGGATCAGCTGCAGCAGAAGATCGTGTGTCCAGGTGTCGTCACCTGTCTGACCGCCTCACCTAATGGACTCTTCCTCACTGCTGCAGTCGCTGAGGCTATTTACCTGTGGGAGGTGAGTCAGCTCCGGCTCAGCTTCTTCTTCTTCTGTGGTTCAAATGTTTCATGAACTAATACAAATAACAGGAGAATACATTAAACATACATATGTATGTATATGTATATATAAACCCGGTATTATTTAAATAGTTCAGAATGAAGAAACTGTGGATTCATAACATTTAACATTGGAAAACAATGTCCTCCTCTGTGATTGGTTCAGGTGTATAACGTCTGTTTTCTAATTGGTTCAGGTGTCGACAGGTAAGCTGCTGTCTGTCCTCAGTCGTCACTATCAGGATGTCACCTGTCTGAAGTTTACAGATGACAGCAGCCATTTTGTTTCTGGAGGAAAAGACAACTTGGGTCTGGTGTGGAGTCTGTCCAGGTAACACACACCTGAACCTGGGCACCCTAACCCTACCCCTAACCCTGAGCACACCTGTTGTTCTGACTTTCTGATGTTTTTTATATTTGGTCACTTTTATTGTTTCTTATTCAGACTGTTAAGTTGAACACATTCACACTGTAGATTTTCTGTTCATAAAAATCAATACTATAATAATTAACTCTCTTAATTATTAATTATATAACTCCAGGATCGCTGTGTCTTATATGACAAACATATTGTAACAGTGTCTTCTTTGGACATCATCATCATTCTGAGGCCTCCCTCTGAACTCTTTGCAGGATCTGATCTGTGGTCTGTTTGTAGAAGAATATTATAATAATAATCTTTACATGTCAAGAGAGAGAGCTGCAGTGTCCACTGGGGGGAGCTCTAACACTGAGTGTGGACAGGTGAGCAGCTGATCACCATGTTGCCATGGATACACAGTAGAGGCCATCAGCAGGGTTTCATCTCTACTGTTGTCTGTCATCAGAAACATTTAAAGCTCAAGCTATCACTCTATTGATTCATCGATCGACCATTGATACTCGATTAATCGTTTGAGTCATTTATCAAACAAAAAGATTTTAGGAAATCTTTGTTTCCAGCTTCTCATGTGATCTTTTGATGATTTTCCTCATCATAAATCACAATAAACGGAACATCTTCTGGACTGATTTCTGATTGGTCAGATCTGGACTCTCGCCTCCCTGATTGGTTAGATTAGGTCTCTGTCAGTCTCAGACTTCAGTTTGTTGTTTTGTTACTGAAAACATGTCGGTGCCAGCTGCAGCCAATAATCAATACGTCACTGTCAGTGTATAAAGCTGCAACTGGTCCTCACAGAGATACACATCCCCCTCTCTCTCTGATGTTTGTGATGTTGTGATGTCAGCGAGCAGCAAAGGATGATGGGAAACTTAAACTGAATGTTAAACATATTTCAGCTATTTGATCAGTTTCGTCTTCATCATTCTGATGTCTTCCTCTCAACTCAGGATCTCATCTGAGGTCTGTTTAAACATGATCTGATTTAGGGGTGTACGGTTCTGAAACACGCCCACGGTCTCGAGTTGTGGTTCCATCATCCGCGTCGTGGATTTCCTGTCAAAATAGTTTATTTATCTCGACTTCTCGCATGGGGAACATAAATTCTAGAGCTCAAGTTTTATTAGGAAGGATACATTATTTAAAACCAGAGCTGGAGGATCCTTCCTGACAGAGATTAGAGATAGATCACTGTATGGGAGCGTTACAGTTTCCTGGTTAGTTACAGAAAATGGACGACGGTTATTGTAAAACTGTGTAAATGGCCTTCATTTATAACGCACTTCACACACTGATGGCGAGCTGCCATGCAAGGTGCTGGCCTCCATTGGGAGCAACTTCAGTGTCTTGCTCAAGGACACTGCGACATGACGGGGGGACCCAGGGATCAAACCCACAACCCGCTCTACTTCCCGTGCGACGGTGCTAACCACTTCGCCCCAATGCCGCCTATGTGTTGTCATCGTTCAGCTGAAGTCGGGTCTGTCTGTGGAAACACTTCAAACATGACATTTAAAACGGCATGTGAACGTTTTGATTAAAGGAACAAGACAAAACCAGACTGCAAGGAGAGTCCTCCTCCCCACAGTGTCCAGGCAGCCTCTCACTGCAGGTTACTTTATTTTAGCTGAAAACAAACAATTATTTTTATTAATCTGGTAAATGATGATAGATAATAGTGATTCTATTGATCCTTTATTAAAACCATCAACTGTCAGTCAGCACACATACACTGATACACATCGACAGCTTTCTCTCACTGAGCTTCTTCATTATCTGAATAAACTGTGATCAGCTTCATTATGATTAATAATGATTAATGGTCGGTGCTCATTTACATAAATCGTCAGCTTTTTAATCTACGTCATGAATCTGCATTAATAATTCATGATTTTTATTCAGTCTGTTCAAAGACTCGGAGGAGTTTCTTTAACTTCTCTGACACACAAACGCTTAAAATCTGACTGATTCTTCACTTTTGTCCTAAAACTCCATTAAAACCAAAATCCACTGCTTTTTTCTGAGTGTGGAAACCAGTGTCAGGATGTTCTGTTGTTCTACTCTCATTGTTTCTCCTGTGTGTGTGTGTGTGTGTGTGTGTGTGTATTTCAGTGTGATCCAGCTGGATTTAAGCCACACCCCTGAGCCACGTCACATCCTTTCTCGTCACTCACTACCAATCACAGACCTGCAGTGTGGCCTGATGGGAGCTCAGGCCAGAGTCGCCACCGCCTCCTTAGACCAAACTGTCATGGTAAGACTTTAAGAGTTTATAACTGTTGTACCTGCGCAGGTAGAGGTTTATAACAGCTAGAATTTATAATATAACAGGTAGACTTTATAAGAGGTAGACTTCATAACACCTGTTGTTCCTGCGCAGGTAGAGTTTATAATATAACAGGTAGACTTCGTAACACCTGTTGTTCCTGCACAGGTAGAGTTTATAATATAACAGGTAGACTTCATAACACCTGTTGTTCCTACGCAGGTAGTTTATAACAGAGTTTATAATAGGTGGAGTTTATAACGTGCACAGGTACAACAGGTACAGTTTATAACAGGTAGAGTTTATAAAATGTGCGCAGGTACAACAGGTAGAGTTTATAATGGGTAGAGTTTAACAGCTGCAGCATCACACGACCTGGTGACTCTTCATATCTGATATTTCTGTTTACTGAGAACAAAACAAACAACATGTGTCCTGCTGAGATAAAACTGTTAAATGTATAAACTGAGGGCAAACATTTATGTGATCAACAACAAAACATTCATCCTAAAACTTTCAGCAGATGTCAGGCACCTCAATATTTTAAGTACTAGAAACAGAAAGAAGACCACTGCTGATCTTCAGGCAGAGATTAATGCTTCTAGATCAGAATCTGAGAAAGTCTCCAGAATGACCATAAGCAGACGACTGAAGGAACAAGGCTTAAAGGGAAGAATAGCTGCTAAGGAGCCATTATTGAGGCCTGCAAACATCCAAAAACGTCTAAAATATGTCAGGGAGCACAAACACTGGACTGTAGATGACTGGAAGAAGGTACTCTGGACGGACGAGTCCAAGTGTGAACTCTTCGGTCAGCATCGTCGTGTTTATGTCCGCAGAAAAGCTGGAGAACATTTTGATGCTAGATGCATTGCACCCACAGTGAAACACGGTGGAGATTCCATTATGGTATGGGGTTCCATTTGTGGAAACGGCATGGGCAAATTAGTTAAAATCGACGGTATCATGAACAAGAAGGTCTACCATAACATCTTGGTGCATCATGGAATCCCTTCTGGATTGAACCTGATTGGTCGTGGGTTCATATACTGAGAAGACAATGACCCCAAGCACACTGCAAAGCTGTGCAGAGACTACTTGACCAAGAAAAAGGAATCTGGAGTACTGGAACTGATGGACTGGCCAAGTCAAAGTCCAGACTTGAATCCTATTGAACAGATTTGGGATTTGTTGAATTTAAAAATAGATCGCACAAAGGTTTCATCCAAAGCAAGTCTCTGGGAACAACTAGAAACTATTTGGAACTCAATAACAAAAGAGACTGTTGAAAAGTACATAAAAACAATGCCAGCAAGAATGCAAGCTGTTATCAGGGCCAAAGGAGGTCATACAAAATATTAAGATTTTTGGTTAATATATGTGAATAAGGACTATTTAGTTGTTCCAGTTTGTTATTTGCCTAATAAATAACAATACAATTTTTAGTTTGAAACAAGTTTTTGAGAAATTTCTAAAATATTTGTGTTTTTATGACAACTGGTCTATATATATATATATATATATATATATATATATATAATATATATACACCGATCAGGCATAACATTATGACCACTGACAGGTGAAGTGAATAACACTGATTATCTCTTCATCATGGCACCTGGGATATATTAGGCAACCAATTAACATTTTGTCCTCAAAGTTGATGTGCTAGAAGCAGGGAAAATGGGCAAGCGTAAGGATTTGAGCGAGTTTGAAAAGGGCCAAATTGTGATGGCTAGACGACTGGGTCAAAGCATCTCCAAAACTGCAGCTCTTGTGGGGGAGAATACACAGTGCATCGCAGTTTGATGCGTATGGGGCTGCATAGCCGCAGACCAGTCAGGGTGCCCATGCTGACCCCTGTCCACAGCTGAAAGCGCCAACAATGGGCATGTGAGCATCAGAACTGGACCACGGAGCAATGGAAGAAAGTGGCCTGGTCTGATGAATCACGTTTTCTTTTACATCACGTGGATGGCCGGGTGCGTGTGCGTCACTTACCTGGGGAACACATGGCACCAGGATGCACTATGGGAAGAAGGCAAGCCGGCGGACGCAGTGTGATGCTTTGGGCAATGTTCTGCTGGGAAACCTTGCATCTTGCCATTCATGTGGATGTTACTTTGACACGTACCACCTACCTTAGCATTGTTGCAGACCACGTACACCCTTTCATGGAAACGATATTCCCTGATGGCTGTGGCCTCTTTCAGCAGGATAATGCGCCCTGCTACAAACAAAAATGGTTCAGGAATGGTTTGAGGTGTTGACTTGGCCTCCAAATTCCCCAGATCTCAATCCAATCGAGCATCTGTGGGATGTGCTGGACAAACGAGTCCGATCCATGGAGGCCCCACCTCGCAACTTACAGGACTTAAAGGATCTGCTGCTAACATCTTGGTGCCAGATACTACAGCACACCTTCAGGGGTCTAGTGGAGTCCATGCCTCGACAGACCAACACAATATTAGGCAGGTGGTCATAATGTTATGTCTGATCGGTGTATATGTATGTATGTATATATATGTATATGTATATAAAACTGGATGAAATAAGACTGAGGACAGATTGCAGAGATGAAACTCATCTGTTTTCACAGCGTTACTGAACAAGAAGTGAATTAATCTGAGTGCTGATAAATCCTCCCAGATGCTCTGAACTGGAGGACACTCATCGTTTCTTCTGTCTGGTCTGTGATTGGTTGGTTGTCCTGCGGGGACCTTCTTTATAAAAACCTTTTATTAAACTCGGAGTGTCTGTTGGTTCTATTTATAGAATGAGTTCAGTTTGGATTCTCTGCTGCTCATCAGAGTCCATTTTGATCCTGATTCAGATCTGGTTTCAGTCAGTTTGATTGTCTGGGACGTGTGTAAAGTAAGTGCAGAAACAGTGTAGTATAAAGGTTGTATATTCTACATAGTGTGTGGTATTGTTATATATCATATCGTTCATATGTGTTGAGACATTAAATCTGATGTGAGCAGCAGATAGAATCAGTTTTTTATGTTTCAGTGTCTTCAGACTGCATTTTGTCTTTATCCAGTGAAACTGTTTTATATATTTAGAGGTTTTCGAAATGTCTGAGCATCTCCAAAGGTTTTCTGGTTCACAGTTTCATGTTCAGTGTTGAACCTCTTCATCCGTCACATGGTTTGAAATAACTTCCTGTCAGGACTCTTCAGTTACTGATGATCCACATTAAGGTGGTCTCACAGTGTAACACTTTGATGGGTCACAGTGATCATGATCCACATGGTCTAAATAAACCGATGTTTCTGAGGGTTCAAACCATCATGGCCGACCTTGTACTCGTTTAGTTGATGGATGAGCTTGTTATGAAGCTGCTGGGTGGAAAGAGAGAGACTGACGGTTGTCATGATGATCAGACAGGTAGGACAGGTGAGGAGGTTGTGTCCTCTCTGAGATAAAGTCAGACTGAGGATGATTGATGGTTTAATGAAGGAAAGTGACACCAGAGACAAACAGGTCACAGTCTTTGTTTGACTTTTAGTGAGTTTGAACAAGGTTTCAGTAACATGCTGCAGTGTTCTGGTGATGAAGAACGGATAGCTATATATAGATATATATACAGTTGTGTCCAAAATAATAGCAGTGTGATTAAAAAGGTGAGTAAACGTCAAAATCCCTCAAATAAATTGTATTTTAATGAACACAAATGTATTGGGGACACAGCACTTTCTATTTCAAAGCAAGAAAATTGGAAAAAGTAATTGAATTTGATAATATTTTACAGAAAGTCAAGAAATATAATGAAATAGCAGTGTTGACATCAGTCTTTACAAACTCAAATGTACTGTATAAACTAAGAAATGCTTGAAGATTCAACTTTCCTGAGAATCATAAACTAATATTTAGTTGCATAACCACGGTTTCTGATAACTGCTTCACATCTGTGGTGCATGGAGTCGACCAACTTCTGGCACCGGTCAACAGGTATTGCAGCCCAGGACAATTGTACTACGTCCCACAATTCCTCTGAATTTCTTGGTTTTGCCTCATGAACAGCATTTTTCATGTCAGCCCACAAGTTTTCTATGGGATTAAGGTCCGGGGATTATGCTGGCCACTCCATTACTTGAATGCGGTTTGTCTGGAACCATGATTTTGCTCGCTTGCTGGTGTGTTTGGGGTCATTGTCTTGTTGAAACACCCATTTCAAGGGCATTTCCTCTTCAGCATACGGCAACATGACTTCTTCCCGTATTCTGATGTACTCAAACTGATCCATGATCCCTGGTATGCGATAAATAGGACCAACACCATAGTACGAGAAACATCCCCATATCATGATGCTTGCACCACCATGCTTCACCGTCTTCACTGTGTACTGTGGCTTGAATTCAGTGTTTGCAGGACGTCTGACAAACTGTCTGTGGCCCTTAGACCCAAAAAGAACAATCTTACTCTCATCAGTCCACAAAATATTACGCCATTTCTTTTTAGGCCAGTCAGTGTGTTCTTTGGCAAATTGTAACCGCTTCAGCACGTCTTTTTTTTAACAATGGGACTTTGCAGGGGCTTCTTGCTGGTAGCTTGGCTTCACATAGACGTCGTCTGATTGTTACAGTACTCACAGGCAACCTTAGATCTTCTTTGATCCTCCTGGAGCTGATCATTGGCTGAGCCTTTGCCATTCTGGTTATTCTCCGATCCATTTGAATAGTCGTTTTTCTTTTTCTTCCTCGCCTTTCTGGTTTTGGCTGCCATTTTAAAGATATCATTTTAGCTGAACAGCCTATCATTTTCTGCACTTCTTTATAGGTTTTCCCTTCTTTGATTAATTCCTTAATCAAAGAACGCTCTTCTTCTGAACAGTGTCTTGAACGACCCATTTTACTCTGTTTTTCAAGGACAAATGCACAGCCAGCATATGCAGCGTCAGTTGCCTTGATCCTTAAATGAGGGCCACCTGTTTAACACCTGTTTTTTCACATTATCAATGACCTCACTTATTGAACTCAGCACTGCTATTTTTTTGAACACGCCCCTTTCAGTTAATGATTCAGTTTCACAGAATCAGCAGCATGCACGCCATGCCTGTTGGGTCTGTTGGTTTTCTATACCTTTACTAAACCTTCTAGAAACTTACTTGCAGTGTAGAAGTTGAAATTTTAACAAAAACAGTGATTTATCTTGCTAGTGATATGGGACTGCTATTATTTTGAACACAACTGTATGTGTGTTTGTGTATATCTATCTCTCATTCTTTTCTTTGTATTCACTGAGTGTTTATTGAAGCACCACTGAAACCTGTTTTTAACCAATCACATCGTGTTACTGTGAGGTCATTGATCACCTCCGATCAGAATGATTAATATCTTTAAACACACAGCGTCTCCTCTTGTTGTCCTCAGATCCCTTTTTAATTAATTTAATTTAATTTTGGTAAAATCCCCTCTAACATAAATCACAGGAGGTGGAGTCTCAGTAATGACACGTCATCTCACTATGACATCATAACGGATGGTCAGGAGGTGTTGAACACGAGCCGAAGCATCGCTGCTGCTCACATTTTAAATTGTCAGATTTTTAAGTGGAATCTGGAACAGAAACACAGTCTGTGTTCTGCAGAGCCAGCAGCTCTATTACATTGGGGGGGGGGGGCAGGCAGAGGTTAGAGGTCAGCTGGCACCTGAGACGAATCACATCCTGTCATCATTACTACACCTCTCTATCCCTCCTCCCTCTTCCTCTCCAATACAACTTTATTTACCTGAAAAATAAAGAAGCACAATGATGATGCAGTTTTGGTTGATCGTCAGCGAAACAAACAGACTAGTAAAGGAGTTGTCCTGCTGTTTAATGACGTGTCTGAAACCTTCTGGTTTGTAAAACCACAAGAAGAACTGCAAACACCCACGAGCTTCCTAAAGGTTCAAGTTCTGAGCAGAACCAGGTTACGGGTTGGTTAGTTCCTGCAGTGGAAAACACAACTAACTGACACAACAAAACAAACAACAAAAACTAACGTTATATTATTTGGCGCTCCGGATGCTTCAAATCCAGGTCAGTTCACCTGTGAGTAAAACATATAAAGGAGAAACTCTGTGCTCACCTGATGTCAGCACAACGATTATAACAAGAAGCAGATAGACGTCAACAATGAAGCTGCTGGTCATAGATTCCGGGTTATCATTCAGTCCTGTATCGTATCGCACATTAATGTTATAGCAAACACAATCATTTGATAGGAAGACGCAACAAAACACATCTTTGAACTAAACAACATGTGGAAGATCCATCTTGATAGCAGGTGTTCCACATACACCTGTTGTCTTCCTCCTGGAGGCGGGCCTTACTATGCAGAGGGCCACCGTGACTCTGAGAGCTGTCAATCTGAAAGACACCTGACAGACTCCCTCACAGAGATATTAACATATCAGGTCATCATAGACAAGCTTATTTTGGGGTTTTCCACTGTCGCCGTGGCCCAAGCAAAACACCTGGCAGTCCTGGTTTTGTCTGGCTGCAGTAACTGGAACATGACCAGGTACAGCGATCCCACTCTTCCGTGGACCGGCTCCATCACCACAGTAGTACCAGAGCCTCGGGCTGTCTCAGCCAAACCAGAGGAGCCGTGGTGTCTCCAAAGCAATGGCCAGCTCTACTCTCTGTCATGCGGAATCAGATCATACCACAGATTTGTAATTTTACTATTACCTACCCACCTACAGTCTCATTCCCCCTCTTTTGAAACGATCTCTCCAGACGCTGCTGGAACTCAGCTCAACTGCTCTTCATGTCATCTAGATGAAATCCCATCCAGACTCTTCAAAGAGGTCTTACCACGTCTTTTCCGTTGTTCTTTCCATTATCAACCTTTCACTAGCCACTGGCTATGTACCATCTTTTTTCAAGCATTCTCTTGTGGAACCTCTTCTCAAAAAAATAATTTAGATCCTTTTGATGTTATTAAAATTATATACCAATCTCCAAACTCCCACTTCTGTCAAAGATCTTAGAAAAGATTGTTTCACATGCACAGGAAATAAAACATTTTCTTGCTTGACCTCCGCTGCTACAACTCCATCCTAGGGGAAACACTGAACTGTATAGATATACTGTAGATATCCTAACCACTGTGATTAAGTGTTTTATCTATGATGATGACTTGACAGAGACATCTGCTTGTCTGTCTGTCTGTCTGTCTGTGTCACTATGTCCATCTCTCTCTCTCTGTCTCTCTCTGTCTCTCCCCCTCCCTCTTTCTCCTTCCCTCTCTATGTCTCTCTCTCCAACCCAACCGGTCAAAGCAGATGACCGCCCACCTAGAGTCTGGTTCTGCTCGAGGTTTCTGCCTCTTAAAAGGAAGTTTTTCCTTGCCACTATCGCCAAAGTGCTTGCTCATGGTGGGAACTGTTGGGTCTCATGGTGGGAACTGTTGGGTAACATTATAAAGAGTCGGTCTAGACCTGCTCTATTTGTAAAGTGTCATGAGATGACTTTTGTTGTGATTTGGCGCTATATAAATAAAATTGAATTGAATTGAATTGAATTTAGAGAAGTTTGGTATTTTCTCTGATATTTGTAATAGTAGCAGGATTATAAAACCTGACTAGGTGCTGCTGGTCTGTGAGTGAGTCTTAAAGGATATTTCTGTCCTCTGTGTTCTCTGGCAGTCATGTTTAATCTGAGTCTGAACTTGCTGCTGGTTTGTGTTTTCTGAAAGTGATCTGAGTCACTGAGATGTTAATTTACAGACACGTTTGTCTGTCTGTCTTTCTGTCTCTTTCTGTCCAGGTGTGGGAGTTGTCCTCAGGTGAGCTGCTCCTGTCCATCCTGTTTGACGTGGAGATCATGTCAGTGACCTTTGACCCCTGCGAGTACTTCCTGTTCTGTGGAGGCAGTGACGGAAACATTTTCCAGGTGTCTTTGTGCAGCCAGGTGAGACTCGCTTTACATCCTTCATCTAAACATTTTACCATCCTATGGCCTACATCATCCATCTTATATCCTACAAACTACATACTACGTTCTTCAAACTACGTCCTCCATCCTGCGTCCTACAAACCATGTCCCACAAACTATATCCTAATTCCTGCAAACTACCTCCTACATTGTACAGACTACCTCCTACATTCTGTGTCCTGCAAACTACCTCCTACATTCTCTCTGCGTCCCTCTGTCTGTGTCCCCCCCGACTACATCCTACAAAGTACAAATTGCTCTCTACAAACTACGTCTTACAACTTAGGAACTACATCCTCAAACTTACATTCTTCATTCTCCTTCCATCATTATTCAGCAGTCTGAACGTGTTTAATGGTCTGATCTCAACATCTTACACCACTACAGTTTATTTTCTGATAAACCTGTTGGTTTGACTGTTTAACTCTGAGCAGAGACTGTTCAGGCTGTTTGGATCAGATCTGTTTTACTAAAGTTTTACTTTATTTCAGCAGAATAATCTTCAGTGTCAGTGCTGCTCTCCAGAGTGTATCTTAAAACAAACAGTAAAACAGTGAAGGTGTTAGGGATGTTAGTATTTAAACAGTTTGTTGTTGGATCTTAATGAGCTCATTAATCAGAAACAATCCTGTCTGTTCAGTCTGCTCTTTAAGTAAAAACTACAACAGATAATGTTTGAGTTCATGTAAAGAGGAAATGTGTAATTATGTGGTTGAGTATAAATCCTGGAGAGACTAAGTGTTTCTGATGATTCGTCTCTTTATTCAGTCATCCCCATCGTCTCTCCCTCTTTTCTTCTCCCTGACTCAACACTGTTGTTTCTTTTCACAGCAGATTTACATTTTAAAGCGTCATCGAGTTAATCCTCCAAACAAACCAGAGAGCTCGTCCTTCATAAACACCCCCTATCCTTCCCACCCTCTCCCTGAACTGATGATTCTGTTTTCAGCCTCTGAGGATGTTTAACCCTTTAACACCGAGTGTGTCGTTGGTGACACGTTTGCGCAAGCACACTTTGGATTACAGTAATTATGTCACGGTTTGCGCTATCTGAAAGATTCCACTAGTTTCTGAAAGCTGAGACGTTGCGCTTTACAGCCAATATGGTGTCATTACGGTAATTTCACTCGCGCCTCTCAGTCAAAATAAGCAAAAAAGTCTAGGACATTTTGAGGCTTAGGTTTTAACCTTTTAAAACCTAAACCTGGCTGTAAAGCGCACAGTCTCAGCTTTCAGACACAGTTGGAATTTTTCAGATAGCAGTAATCCAAAGTGCGCTTGTGCAAACGTGTGTCTCTGACGTCACACTCGGTGTTAAAGGGTTAAATCTCTGTACTCTCAACTGAAGCAACTGAAGCTCCTTGTGCTACAAGTATCACTTAAACTAAAACAGAGTGATAAATGATCTCACTTATATAGCGCTTTTCAACCTTCATGGTTCCCAAAGCACTTTACAGCTAAGTCTCCTTCACACATTCACACACCAATGGCGACCGAGCTGCCATGCAAGGTGCTAGTCTCCATCGGGAGCAACTTAGGATTCAGTGTCTTGCTCAAGGACACTTCGACATGACGGGGGGCAGCCAGCGAACCTCGAACCTGCTCTAACCAGCTTTCACCTCCTGTGCGACAGTGCTAACCACTGCACCACCATGTAGATGATTCTGTCACTTAGTCTGTGAGGATGTTTAAACCTCCTCAGCTGACTGAAGCTGCTTTTCTGCCACAAACTGCAAAAATCTGCATCATGACTGTTATTGAGTCAGAAAATCTGAGCTTTTCTTAGGCTAGTGAAATATATCAGCCAGTTGGGAGAGGTTATTTTCTCCACAAATCAACTTGGAATATAGTAGAATCAGGTGTCAAACAGGTGAAGTGATCTGTCCAGGGCTGCAGCTAATGATTCGTTTTATTATCAATTAATCTGCAGACTATTTTTATGATTGATTAATTGTTGTTTATAAAATGTGAGATCTCATCTCAGTTTCCAGGGTGACGTCTTCAAATGTCTTGTTTTGTCCAACAACTGTCCAAAACCCAAAGAGATTCAGTTCACTGTGATTTAAAAAACAAAAATAGAAAATGAGGCACTTGCCTTCTTTGCCCAGTTTGTAATTCAGTATAACCCAACTAATACTGGATTTTTGAGGTTGATACCCCTGATTTGTGTCTTATCAATTATTTGTCATTTTAATCTCCTGATGTTTTCTGTAGCTGTCTTAATGATAGGTTTCTCCTTGTGTTGGTAAAAACAGACCAGTTGTGATGGTTCTGCTGTTATTACTCAGTCTGCATCCTCTCTGCTGCTCACCTTTAAAGTATGGGAGCTGTTTATCTGAACAAGAGTGTTTTTCATTTCATGAACCCTGAGAGGTGCCTCTACTTAATGTAACCTCCCCCTAATGTAACTTCCACCTAATGGTACCGAAACAAATAGGGTGGAGAGAGGGATATGAGTGTTGAAAAGATTCAGCTCTGACTCATGTAGTCCAGAATCTTATCCTGATCCCGATCCTGACAACTCCACTGTTGGATAACTCGCAAAATCAACATGTCAGCAAAGATTTATTTAATTCAAACTGTTATCCAGTGGGGACAGGACAAAGACACACAGTGCCAACCCATGGGGGGACAGTCGAAAGACATTTGGCGACACTAGAAAGACACGTGAGGACATTAGAAAGACACATGGAGACAATAGAAAGACACTTAGAAACCTATGTGGGGACAGGAAAAAGACACACAGTGCCAACCCATGTGGGGACAGTGGAAAGACACGTGGGGACAGTAGAAAGACATACGTGTACAAAGAGAGTGTGCTTTTTTTCCTAACTGAGACATTGAGTGGACAGTGAGACACAGGGACAGTAGAAATACGTGTGTACAGTTAGAAGGCGTTTCTGTGATTAGCACGGGGTTGTGTGGCGATGTGGGAGCTCTGGAGCTCCGACATCAGGTTGCGTTTCTCCAAAAGTTGTATCTGTTTTTTTTCCAGAACCCCCTGCGGTCCCCACTGCTGCAGCCTAAATGGACTACCCACATTCAAATGAATGGGAGGACTGGCATTTTTGCAGCCTTATTGGTGGTCTTCAAACTGTCTCTCCCTGCAAACTCGTCTTATTGGTCATCTTCAGACTGTCTGCCTGCCAACCTGTGTTATTGGTCGTCTTCAGACTGTCTCTCCCTCCCAACTCGTTTTATTGGTCGTCTTCAAAATGTCTCTCTGCCAACTCGTCTTAATGGCTGTCTTCAGATAGTCTTTCGTGCCAACCCGTCTTAGTGGTCATCTTCAGACTGTCTCTCCCCGCCAACCTGTCTTAGTTGTCGTCTTCAGACTGCCTCTCCCTGCCACCCGTCTTAGTGGGACTGTCTCTCCCTGCCCACTCGTCTTATTAGCCGTCTTTCCTTGCCAACCCGTCTTAGTGGTCATCTTCAGACTGTCTCTGTCTGCCACCCGTCTAAGTGGGACTGTCTCTCCTTGCCAACTCGTCTTATTGGCCGTCTTCAGACTGTCTTTTCTTGCCAACTCGTCTTATTGGCCGTCTTCAGACTGTCTTTTCTTGCCAACCCGTCTTATTGGTCGTCTTCAAACTGTCTCTCCCTGTCAACTTGTCTTATTGGTCGTTTTCAGACTGTCTCCTCCTGCCGACTTGTCTGATGCAACATGTGTAATGGATGTAATTACAGGAATCAATTAAAGCGTTTAGAGATGACTCAGAGCCAATAAAGGAAGGATGAGCTGTTGGTTTTGTCAAAAAAGATTAACTGTTTGAACTGTTTCATCATCAGAGTCTCATTCGGGACAAATCCTTCCAGTCCGACAATGATGGGAACCAGGTCTTCAAAGGACACAGGTGAGACCACAACTCAAGAAGAAAAACTCAGAAAAGTCTTAAAGTCAGTTCCTTTAAAACCAAGATGAATTGATTGAAGTAAAGTTTATTTTAAACATGGCACTTCTAAACAGTTTCTATTTTTACACCTTGGTGCGTAACAGAAAATCACTTTTACATGATCAGAAGGTCACAAGGATAAAGATTACTAACTTTTTGATTTTATCCACTACAGACTTCATATTTCCTACAATTAGAGAAAAAACACAGGATTCACACTTTGTAGGACATTTATTTAAAAAGCAAGTTTGAACAAACAAACAAGTAACTAAAAATTAATCAGAATTATTTCATATTTATTCAAATGCAACACATGTCGCCTAAATACTCTTGCAAAGTTAATTAATTTCACATCGATCAAATAAATTCACATTCATTTTCATGTCAAGTTCAACTCCTGAATTCACTTTGTTAACCAATAAAAAGCTGTTCTGACGGAGATCAGACCTTTGAGTGGATGGAGAGTCCAAAATGGAGGAATCAATCCTATTTCATTAGCTAATAATAAAAAAAATCAGTAGATTTAATAAGAAACACTTGTGATCTGATCTGATGTCAGTTTGAATGTCTCTCTCAGGAACCTGGTGACCTGTCTCTCAGTGTCGATGGACGGGACTCTCCTCCTCTCTGGGTCACATGATGAGATGGTTCGACTTTGGGATGTTCAAAGCAAACAGAGCATCCGCTGCCTTGCACACAAAGGTAAGCCAAACCACCCAAACAGTTCACGTTTAGACTGTTCTGGTTTAGACAATCCGTCCAGGCTAATCATTCGGTCCTGTTGTGACTTGTCCTGCTGATTCTTGTTATTAATGTATTAATTATACTGATAGTTTTATCTCTTCAGTTGGTGCTCTTGTTGTCATTGTTGTTGTTGTGATGCGTCTGTATTGTTAGCAGTACTGACATGTTGAACTGAATAATTTTAGACTGAATCAGGTCAGACCTTATTTCAGAGAGTCTCTGTAGGTGAGGGTGAATTTAACCTCTGGATGAAATAATTCCTCATCTCTGCTGCTGCCTCTAGTTTATTAATGAAGCTTCTGACCCGCTGGCCTCCACCTCTCCGGCAGAGCTTTTAGTTTTCTATGTCATTCACAATAAGTGATCGTGCTGCGGCTGACAGAACATGAAGAGGAAACGCCCCGCCGTGATCATGACTGGCACTTTGTAATTAACCAAATCCTCTCTGTGCTGAAGGCCTTCTCACTTCAAACGGACTTTCAGGAGACGATAATCCCTCCTCTGGCTGGATGGACAGACTTGTGGTCTTTTCCCGCCTCCGTCACGTTTTCGGACTTTCTTCCTGCAGATGCCGACGCTGCTCACAAAGAGCCAGACTGTTAAAAGAAAAAGCTTCATCCTCCATGACGGCAGCGCTTCAAACCGATTTGTCTCAGCAGAACAGATCCAGCTGCTTCACATCCGCCTGCATGTTGGGAAAATACCAGAAGAACGACTGAGAATCTTTTATTTTAAAATCACAACCTGATTATAACTAGATTAATATTATTATGATGATATATCAGCAACCATTTTCACTTAGTTTGATTCTTTAGCATAAAGGTGATGACTTTTAAACCATCATCAACATCCTTAGAACATCCATATGCTAAAGAAGATCACGTGATATGATTGAAAACCCCACATCAGATTCTGAAACAACTGTGTGGTTAAATTGTTCTCAAAATAATATTAATCATCTTTGAATCTCAGTGATATATTTTAAAATTCAAACCATTTAAACAAAAAGGAGAAAAAAAATCAGAAAATTGAAATAAAAACAATTATGAGAAAGAAGTTAAAAAATAAAAATAAAAAGTTAATACAACCTAAAATGTGATGATGTAGAAACAACCTCATTAAAATATGTTTCATTATAATATGAAGAGTTCAACGTGATTAAATGTGTGTTTCCTTTCACCGCTTTTCTGTGAATATTAAGAGAAAAACTTGAATGCGATATTATTTTTATTTTCTGCGTTTTTTTTATGCACAAATTGAAATGCTGAAAAAAACAGGTGATGGAAACACACGTCAGAGCATCAGTCATATTTTGATATTTAAGGTATTTCTTTGTTTCTTTGTATTTATGTAGCATAGACCAATGCCACATACTACTACACAAGCTAACCACATATATATATATATATATATATATATATATATATATGTATAAACTCAGCATATTCAATATACACAGAGCAGCACAAAACAGTTTACGATGATACAATAAAGTGACCAAAACCATAAAAGGTAATGAGAAGCACAGCTCATTCATGACTGATCCCTCCTTAAATATTTGAGTTTCATCTGATCTCAGTCATGCGTTTCACCTGTTGATCAAAAGAAGTCTGGATTCACTAAAAGGCACCTTACTGTTCAACACTGGTACCTGAGAGGAACCAGCAGGTCACTGAGCACCTGGAGAACAGTTCATCAGAGTTTAATGTCAGCTAATTAAATGAAATGATCAAAACTGAACATATTTCATATCTGTGGAACAAAACAAGAGATCTTATCAGCTTCCTGTCCAAGGTTTTAATTCTCATCAGAGGTTTGATTGTTGCAGATGATTGAAGCATAAAACAGTTTGTTTTTACAGCCTTCACATTTTCGGAGGGAATTTAGGATCAGACGAATATTTTATTTCAGAAAACTTTTCAATACTTTGTCCATTAATCTTTAAATGTAACTTATTATTAGTGGGCCAATATTAGAGATCAAATACAAAAATCATGCTGATAAATCTGTAAGGGACAGTTTTAATCATCTGCTGCAGAGCCCATGTCCTGGGCTGTGCACATCCCATGCCTGTGTGTAATGTAATGTTTGCAGTCAGGATGCTTTCTATTGCTCCTCTGTTAACAAGAACTTGGAGGGGAATTTTGGCTTAACTTCTTAACCATGACACGTTCTCTGTGATGCTGTTCACCTGCTCCACCTCAGCTCCACTGATGTAGACAGGAGTGTGTGTCTTTGCCTCCTTTTTTCTAATATTAATGATCAGCTCTTTGGTTTTCCTGACGTTGAGCAGTATGTTGCTTTCTGTGCATCATTCTGCAAGATTATTTTTTCCTCCTGATATGAAGTCTCATCTTTGTTTATAATCCGGCTGATGATGATGGTGTCGTGTCTGTTTGTGAGGAAGTCCAATATCCAGTTGCAGAGTGTAGTACTCAAGCCCAGAGTTATCAGTCTCATGTTGAATGCTGAGCTGAAATCAACAAACATTCTGATGTCTGTTATTTTCAAGGTGTGCGAAGACAGTGGAAATAGCCTCTGTGGATCTGTTGGTTCTGTATGCAAACTGTTGAGGGTCCTGCCTAGCTGGGATGTTGTTTTTGATGTGCTGGAGAACCAGTTTCTCAAAGCACTTCATCAGTACAGGGGTAGCCGTTTAGACTAGACACTGCAGACCTCTTTGGTACAGGGACGATGGTGGCTGTCATGAAGCAGGTGGGTACAAACGAGATGTTAAAAATGTCAGTAATGACATCAACTCACTGGTTGGCACATGTTCTTGGTACACGGCCAGGGATGTTATCAGGCCCAACAGTTTTACTCACATTCACTCTCAGCAGTATTCTACTCACATCCACTGTGGAAACAAATAAATAATTAATAATCATAATTTAATAAGAAATAAATCTTTTCCTGGACTGAATTCAATTTTATTACAGAAGTAATAATCTTATTCCATAACGGAGGTTATTTCAGGGTTCTTTTCATAGACTAGACCATGGGTCACTAACAGGCGGACCATGGTCCGAGTCTGGACCCAGATGCCGTCCTATACGGACCCGGACTTATAATCCATAAATTATTAAGGGATTTTAAATTTTGACGGTGCGCTTCTATTTTAACCGGCGCAGCTTTTCTAGTCTTTACGGCACTGGTTTAGCGGCTCAAGAAACTCACAGACCAATTGCATACGAGTTACGCCAGCCCACGTGATGCTACTCAGCCTATAAAATCTGTGCATTCCGGGCACTAAACATGGCGACTGAATACAGACAGACGAGAGAGGTGAGAGGCGAGTAACAGATGATAAGACAAGTTAACGATACCGGGAGAGAAGACGGAGACACGAGTGAACAGGAGGGACAGAAGACACATTATTTATTGTGAAATTGGTTGAGACTGTTGAGACCCAACAGTTCCCACCAGCACTTGGCGACAGCGGCAAGAAGAAACTTCCAGACTCTACAGGACCGGAGGCAGAAAGCAACAGAAGTGTTTTTTGTTTTGGTTCACGGAGCTCTTTCACCAGAGAAGAGCTCATGAACATCAGGGGAACATCTCCAGTGGATTTGTTTCCCGAATTTCTCGCACCTTTAACTGTTTTATGGGACATTCTGGTCAAAGGTGCTCTCACCTTTGCAGCTCTACGTCGACGTAGAGGGAAACGTGCCGGTGCGCTCGTGCGTCTTCGCCGGCGAGGACAACGGACACCGCTACCCGGAATATTTCTCTCTAACGTGCGCTCACTGGGGAATAAGATGGACGAACTCCAGCTGCTGACGAGGAGAAACAAGGACTTTTATTCATCTGCTGTTTTGTGCTTCACGGAGACATGGCTGGGGGAAAGAACTCCCGACGCGGCGCTGCAGCTGGACGGATTCCAGCTACTCCGAGCGGACCGCGACGCGCACCTCTCCGGCAAAACAAAGGGTGGAGGGATTTGTTTCTACATCAACAGCAGCTGGTGTAACGACGTGACAGTGATCCGACGGCATTGCTCTCCTTCCCTGGAAACTTTTTTCATAAACTGTAAACCTTACTACTCCCCCCGTGAGTTCGCTTCATTCATTCTGGTCGGTGTTTACATTCCACCGGAGGCCAACGTGCAGGACGCACAGCGCGCACTCGCCGATCAGATACTGGAAACGGAGCAGACCAACCCGGACTCCTTAGTTATTGTCCTCGGTGACTTTAACAAAGGTAATCTCAGACATGAACTCCCCAAATACAAACAGTTTATTAAATGCCCCACCAGGGAGGGGAACACTCTGGATCACTGTTACACCACAGTCAGTAACGCTTTTCACGCCGTCACCCGCGCTGCACTGGGACACTCTGACCACGACATGGTCCACCTGATTCCTGCATACAGGCAGAAATTAAAACTTTCTAAGCCTGTTGTGAGAACTTCGAAGAAGTGGACCAGTGAAGCTGCAGAGGACCTGAAGGCGTGTTTGGACTGTACTGACTGGGATGTTTTCAGGACTGCTACCAACAGTCTGGATGAGTACACAGAGGCTGTGACTTCATATATCAGCTTCTGTGAGGACTGCTGTGTACCAACTCGGACCAGGGTGAGTTACAACAACGACAAACCCTGGTTCACAGCAAGACTGCGACAGCTGAGGTTGGAAAAGGAAGAGGCGTTTAAGAGTGGCAACAGAGCAGAGTTTAAGGAAGCCAAGTACAAGTTTAGCAAGGCGGTGAGGGAAGCTAAACGACTGTACTCAGAGAGACTACAAGACCAGTTCTCCTCCAACGACTCTGCTTCTGTGTGGAGGGGGCTCAGGCAGATCACCAACTACAAGCCAAGAGCCCCCAACTCTGCTAACGACCGACGCCTCGCCAACAGCCTCAACGACTTCTACTGTCGCTTTGAAAGACAATGGGACAGTCCTGACACCATCCCCCACACCATCACCCACCAGCTCCAGCCCAACAGCCCCAACCCCCTCATCACACCTGGGGCTGAACTCTCACACCTCCTACCACCACAGCTGCCCCCCACAGCGCCCCCCACTCCTCCAGCATCGACACCTCTGTCTGTCCTTGAAAGAGATGTGAACAGACTCTTCAAGAGACAAAACCCGCGTAAAGCTGCTGGACCAGACTCCATCTCCCCATCCTGCCTGAAGCGCTGCGCCGATCAGCTGTCTCCGGTGTTCACGGACATCTTCAACACCTCACTGGAGACATGCCACGTGCCAGCCTGCTTCAAGGCCTCCACCATCATCCCCGTCCCCAAAAAACCAGGGCCCACAGGATTAAATGACTACAGACCCGTCGCCCTGACCTCTGTGGTCATGAAATCATTTGAACGCCTGGTCCTGTCCCACCTCAAATCCATCACAGACTCTCTGCTGGACCCCCTGCAGTTCGCCTACAGAGCCAACAGGTCTGTAGACGACGCCGTCAACCTGGCTCTACACTTCATCCTCCAGCACCTGGACTCCGCAGGATCCTATGCCAGGATCCTGTTTGTGGACTTCAGCTCTGCCTTCAACACCATCGTCCCGGCTCTTCTTCAGGACAAGCTCTCCCAGCTCAACGTGCCTGACCCCACCTGCAGGTGGATCACAGATTTCCTGTCTGACAGGAAGCAGCACGTGAAGCTGGGGAAACACGTCTCAGACTCGCGGACGATCAGCACCGGCTCCCCTCAAGGCTGCGTTCTTTCTCCACTACTCTTCTCCCTGTACACCAACAGCTGCACCTCCAGTCACCAGTCCGTCAAGCTCCTGAAGTTCGCGGACGACACCACCCTCATCGGACTCATCTCTGGAGAGGATGAGTCTGCCTACAGGTGGGAGATTGACCACCTGGTGACCTGGTGCAACAGCAACAACCTGGAGCTTAACGCTTCAAAGACAGTGGAGATGGTTGTTGACTTTAGGAAGAGCGCAGCCCCACCCGCCCCCATCACCCTGTGTGACTCTCCAGTGGACACTGTGGAGTCCTTCCGTTTCCTGGGCTCCATCATCAGCCAGGACCTCCGGTGGGAGCTGAACATCAGCTCCCTCATCAAGAAAGCCCAACAGAGGATGTACTTCCTGAGGCAGCTGAGGAAGTTTAACCTGCCACAAACAATGCTGGTTCACTTCTACACTGCCATCATAGAGTCCATCCTCACCTCCTCCATCACCGTCTGGTACGCTGCTGCCTCCACCAAGGACAGACGCAGACTGCAGCGTATCATCCGCTCTGCAGAGAGGGTGATCGGCTGCAACCTCCCATCTCTTCAGGACCTGTACTCCTCCAGGACCCTGAGGAGAGCAGGGAAGATCGCTGCCGACCCCTCCCACCCCGGACACCATCTGTTCGACCCCCTCCCCTCTGGCAGAAGGCTGCGGTCCATCAGGACCAAAACCTCCCGCCACAAAAACAGTTTCTTCCCCTCTGCAGTCAACCTGACAAACTCTCACTGACACCCCCCCGAACACTACCACAAGCTATACAAGCTATACGTTATATTAACGTACATCACCCCTGTCCCCACTGCGTTACATTAACGCACCCACCCTCTACTGGACACTTTATCTGGACACTTTACTTTACTTTATTCTGGTCACTGCACTGTTGTTATTTATCTTATCTTATTTTTATTTTATTCTTATTGTTATTTTAGCTTTTATATTCTACTTATTTGTTATCAAAACAATAGCACCTTCAGACCACAGCAAATTCCTTGTAATGTATGTTACTTGGCAATAAACAGTTTCTGATTCTGATTCTGATTCTGATTCTGAAGGAGAGCAGAGAAGATGTCCAGTTAGTAACATTAATGGGATGAGAATGAGTCCAGATGGAGAGGGAGAGGAGGAGAGAGGAGCTCAGTGCATCATGGGAAGTCTCTCTCAGTCTAGGCCTATAGCAGCATAAACAGGGGCTGGTTCAGGGCTCACCTGAGCCAGACCTAAGTATAATCTTTATCAAAGAGGACTGAAGAAACATTCATTAGTTTAAAGCTGGGCAGTTATGAATTACTGAATCCAGAGTGGATCAGTTGTCTTTAAGGCTGTCACCTCTGTAACTCTTCAGCTGTGTGAATAAAGTGTGAGGTTCAGTCAGAGTTCATGACGGCAGGCAGGAAAGTGAGAAATGAAAGATAAGAATCAGTTCCACAGTCTGATATCTGCTGCGCTGCAGAGCCGAATGTTTCTGTCTCCTTGAGGCTGTCGAGTCTCAACGTGTCAAATCTCTCCAACTGTTATTAAGAAACATCCGTCTGACAGCAGAACGGCTCTGCTGGAAGCATCAGAGTGAGACCTCTTCACTCTACAACCAGCTCTTATATCATCTGAACCACTCTAAATCTTCATCACACCCCGAGTGAGGTCAACAGCTCCAAGGACACCTGAACACAACACGCTGCATCAAATAGGAACCCCCAAGAACACCTGAACACAACACACTACATCAAATAGGACAGCCCAGAGGACACCTGAACACAACACGCTGCTTCAAATAGGATAGCACCGAGGACACCTGAACACAACACGCTGCATCAAATAGGACAGCTCCGAGGACACCTGAACACAACACACTGCATCAAATAGGACAGCACAGAGGACACCTGAACACAACATGCTGCACCCTAACCCAAGGAGTACTCCTAATGTGCTCGTAGAGGAAAACATTTAGGAGCACAGTGAGAAAGAGTTTATTAACAAACAAGGTAGTGGATATAGTATAGTATATAGACACCCGGCACTAAGCTTTTTAAAACATTGAAACAGCTTTTGAAAACACTGATCACTCAGAAAACTCTGATTGGTGCATTGTGGAATGTGGGACTTTTGAACTAGGGACAGATACACCAACACCACCCACTTTATCTAAACAAGACAGGATTACTCTATTTAGTAAAATAGAACAAGGGGCACATGTTGCTGGCTAGAAGGAGCAAGTGCACAATGGCACTGACATCCTGGCTAAATCTCTATCTTTCCACGGCAGATGCACTATCTACAACCCGGATGATTAACTAGTATACATTAGTGTATTAGTATAATACTATAACATTAGATAAAAAACATGTTAATAATATGAATATATTAATTATATAATGTATAATGTATATAATTTGATATGATAGTATACTATATGCCTATAGCCTATCACTAGCATGATATTAATAAGCACAGAGGACACCTGAACACAACACGCTGCATTTACTCCCCAAATCTCTGCAACTAGTCCCCAGACCTTATAAGATAGTCCTCAGACCTATACAACTAGTCCCCAGATCTTGGAAGATAGTCCTCAGACCTGTACAACTAGTCCCTAGACCTCAGAAGATATTCCTCAGACTTGTACAATTAATCCCCAGATCTTGGAAGATAGTCCTCAGACCTGTACAACTAGTCCCCAAACCTGTGTAGCAGACCTCCCACACCACCCCCCTTCTCTGTTCACTCCACTGATTCCCTGTCGCAGCGTACATCCAGTTCAAGCCTCTGGTACTGGCCTACAGGGCAGTGAAAGGAACCACTCCTTCCTGTCTACAAGTCGAGGTCAAACCCTACACTCCTTGTCTGTCTCTAGACGATCTGCTACCCCATTGCTTATCTCAGTCAAACTCTTCTCAGTTCTGGTCCCAGAACTGGAATGAAGTCCCCTTTGAACAAAAGAATCTCTCAAATGAATCTAAAAAACTGCTGGCAGATAACAACTCTACACTTCATGAAAATTAGAGGCATCATTCTTATGTAAGCTAACATGAAGTTAGGGATGCTGAAAGAAGGCGACCCAGGTGTGTCCTTCAGGTGAGTCCCGGTGTCAGTCCAGGTGTTCAGTCAGTGTGTGGCTGCAGGGTGTTTTCTCTGGGAGTATCTGCAGTGTGTTGGCAGCTCTTCAGCCTCTAACACACTGTCTGATTTATGTCTCCATGTTGGACCACATTTAGACCATTAGTGTAATTCTAGCAGCCGGAGCCAAGCAGTGGATCAATATTTGTAATTGAGTGGGAGATAATTAGTTGGTTTCTATTACCACAACAAGCAAGAAATAGACTTTCACTTTTCAGTACATTGAAGACATGTTGAAGTGACAAAACCTTTTAAAGGTGTGTTCAAAACCAACATGGACAACCCATAAAGAATAAGACAACAGTACAACCAACATATATCTTTATCATTTTCATTTAATTCAGACACTGATCACCTGTAAAGAAGAATATAAGAATTTATATTTATCCATTTGGAGCACAAACTAGTTTCAGACGTGGTGTGAAAACACTAACTAAAGCACCGGAATTATGTATGCAAAGGTGTATGTATAAAAAAAAAATACAAAACAGTAGTAAGCATCATACTGTTTAATATAATATGGTAGATAAGTGTCTTGTAACATCACTGTAGTTTAGTTTACATTTCAAGCTGTTTTCATGACCACATGTGGTTTGAATGTTGAACCAGTTTTAATGGTGAACCAGTTTAAATGGTGAACCACTATAAAACCAGTGCAACTCTGTCAGGGTCAGATGTTTAGTAACAGGAAGTATCTCGAGGATGTTTTGTGATATCACACATATCTGACTGTCCTCATTTATCTCCTCGTCTCCGTCTCTTTGTATATTATTCATGGCGCGTCGTTTTGGCAACCGGAGCATCGTTTCATTGACCTGCTCAGATGTTAATGCAGGGGGTGTGTCCTCAGCCTTCAGCCCTGTTTGTGTCTCTTCACATTTACATTTGAGTCTGTCAGCTTGGTCCTCAGAGACTGTTAATGAGGCAGCAGGTGGAGGGTCAGTGTCCTGCTGATGTGTCCTTGAGCAGGAGACAGCTGCTGACAGAGTTTGACCTCACAGCTACAGGAAATGTCTGGAAGATGCTGTTACACTAAATACAGAGATGTTTGTACACTCGTCCAACTGGTCCAGAACATCTCAACAATTATCAGTCCGCTTGTCCTGAAATGTCCTGGGTTTTTTCCTATCAGCCTTTACTGGTATGACACACTTCTGGTCCTGCTTTTTAAGAGGTAAAAGGTTTTATAATGTCTTAACCTCATACTCTAAATGTATCAGAGCTTCAGAGGAGTCCTGACCTCTGATGAGCTGCAGGTCAGATGTTCTGGGAACACTTGAAGACTTAAAGCTTGTTTATGGTTTGAACAAATAATGTATATTTGAGAATGAACCTCTGATTCTGTCGGAACAGCACACTTCAAGAGTAATAAATCGAACCTCATAAAGATAATGTTCAGTCAGGTAAAACACAGTCATGTCCCGCTGGCTGAATATCACCTGCATGAAGGATCATGCAATTTAATTAATTAATTTAATTTAATCACACACCATTAAGATCACATCACATCAAATCTCATGAAGTTTAGCTTTCATCACTTACAAATAAGTCAAATATTCAGTTTATACCTGTGATCACCTGTTGTTGGAAGAGAAGCGAGAAACTGTTTTTCATTGGTAGCTACTAAATGAATCAACAGTAACATTGATTAAGCTACCCTTATTATGTTCACAAACTGTAGCTGCAACCTGAAAATGAGATGAGCAGCAGAAAAAATCTCCTTCCTGTTCTACAGAGAATTAACTCTTAACATGACCTTTCCTCTAGCGCCACCCTCAAGACGAACTTTAGATATTTAGTTCTATGGATGCTAGCAGGAGATCAGACTTGTTATTATTTTTGGGCTCAAAGTCTTTCGTTTATTTTGAAATTAGTCAACATCTTTCTTTTATTTTGACATTGGGCTCAAAATCTTTCTTTCATTTTGAAATTGGGCTTGAAATATTTTGTTCTTTTAGTGCAAAATTAAACAGTTTGTTCCCGTTTCTGTCAGTCTGACAGATCAACTCAGAGGTTGGTTTTTATATTTCAACATGAAAGTTTCTCTCTCTCTTTACCTGTGAGGTCACCTGGCGGTCATTTCCCCCCTCTTTTTTATTTTCTTACCCTCCTCATCACCTCCCAGGGGTCTCTGCAGCTTGATGTTTTATTCAGCTGCTCAGTTACAGAAACATCAGCTCACTGGAAGATAAAGACACAGATTCTCCAACAACACAGCACAGTGATGTGTGTGATTGCTTCCCCTGAGCAAGGCACTAACACTGTCAGGGCTGAGGGTTTGACTCCCTGAGCTCAGCATTAAATATTAACTTCATATCAGTAATGACATACACATTTAGTATAGTATTAATTAATAATAGTATTCAATATCATTTTGTGAATATTTTTTTTAGAATAAATGTTGATTAGGTTAATCTTGTGTTATAAATGACGAAACATCAGATATTCAGTGTAGATGTGTGATTGGCTTAAGTTATTGATCTGATACTGGGAGATTTTCCTTTAATGTGAGTTGATCAGCTGATCATGTACTGTACATCCATCTGACTGTGTGTTTGAACTGTACAAACACACAGTCATGACCTACAGTTACAGAGTGATGTTTCTTTTCCTCGCAAATGGTCTTTGGCTGGCACAGTCGATGCCTCGCAGAAAGTAACTACAAAAATAATGGCATTGGCCGTGCGCATTCAAAGAAAAACTAACAATTGTCTCTAAAATAAATTGAAATTGACAAAAGTATTTGTTCCCCACAATTCTTTATTTCACTGTTAGTAGTACCATAACTTTGAACTTAACATATCCTTTTATATCATTAAAGAAACAGAAATGACAGAAATGATAAATTATTGATACCCTAGATTTAATATCTGGCAGCAGAACCTTTGGAGAAAATAACGCTTCCTGTAGACTCTCAGATTTGAAGGGTGCCTTCTTCCAACTGCTGTTTTCAGATCTCTCCACAGGTGTTCAATGGGACTTAGATCTGGACTCCTTCCTGGCCACTTAAGAACATTACAGTATTTTCTTTTGCACCATTCCTGGGTGCTTTTTGATGTATGTTTTGGGTCATTGTCCTGATGAAGGACCTGTGGCCTTCAACGGAGATGCAGCTTTGTGACACTGGGTGGAACATTGTGATCCAAAATACCGTGGTTGTTGGTGGACTGTTGGTGCAGTGTTAATTTATTTGATTTTAACTTTATTTTATTTTCTGGAAACAGTTTATGCAATTTACCAAAAACCTCATTTGTCCACAGGACATTTTCCCAGAAGGATTTTGGCTTATTCAGGTGTGTTTTGTCAAACTCCAGCCGGGCTGTCTTTCTCAGCAGTGGGGTCCTCCTGGGTCTCCTACCACAGAACCCCCTTTCATTGAGTTGGCAACGGATGGTGCGAGTTGAAACGGTTGTAACTTGTGAGTGAAGGTCAGCTTGAATCCATTTTGCAGTTGTCCGAGGCCCTCTCTGCACTATACGAACAATCCTTTGCTGCAATCTTTGGTCAACTTTTGTTTTGCATCCTCTTCCAGGGAGGTTAGCTACAGTACCATGGACCTTAAACTTCTTGATAACATTGCACATGGTGTACAGGAACATCAAGGTCTCTGGAGATTTGAAGACTTGTAGCCTTGAGATTGTCCATGCTTGACTACGATCTTCTGTCTGACCTTAGACAATTCTCTGCTTTTTGTCTTTTGTCCATGCTCAGTGTGGTACACGCAGTGACACAAAAAAGGCAGAATGAGAATGACTTTGCAATTTCACAATGTTCTGGAAGAAATGGCGTGTTATTTGACAGAAATGCAAGGGTTAGAGTCAGGTAAGTAAACTCTACGAGGTGCTTCACAGAAAATACAAAACCATGAAATACAACAGGTAATTCAGGGAGAGTCCAAAGAAAATATAAACAATTTGAAACCATCGGAGAAAGAGTTATAAGAAGGTTATGAAGATGCCAGTTAATACAGGAGGGTTTCTAAACTGTGGCGCTGCCTTGGCAGATCTGATTCTGAGTGCTTTCTACCTGGAAACATTCAGGACGTTCCTTTTCATATACAACAAGCGGAAGAAAAGGTTCAGTACGAGATTGTTTTTCTTTGTTAACTTCAGAGTTTGATGATTCATGGAATTTTTCTGACAGTGAACTCAATTCAAAATGGAACCGACTATCAGACCAAAAGCAGGTGTCTGGTAGACTTCAATACACTGGCTTTAATGACAGCAGATTATCTCCAGCAGGATATGAAGGGTTAAACTCCTCACTGCTGCAGCTGAGAGTAAAAAACATCCAGACACACCTGATCAGGCTTCAGTCGTCTGTTTGATGGTTTGCTCTGTTAGACTGATTTGACCTGTTTCTTTCAGTATGTAAATGAACAGCCTCCTTTTTAATTATCACGTTTGTTAGTGGATTCGTCAATAAGTGTGATGCAGCTCTCTTAGTCATTGTTGCAAATAACTTCCTGCTCCTCGAGTCGCTTGTCATCTTAAATTGATCCTTGAGGTAATCTGAGGGAAATTAATTTGAAAGGTCCCCAGAGAGGAAGTTGGAGTGACAACAGGCCAAGGCTTTGAGCTGCAGGCGGAAAACCTCCCTCAGGAGAAAAAACACTCGAGTCAGTTTGTATTGTTGAGGGATTTGAGTGTTTTCTGTGAGGATTGAAGGTTGTTGCTCTCTGAGCATCAGTAAAACGACTCCCACATGTTGTGATTTGGCTCTTTTGTTGGCGTGAAATGAGTCTGGCAGAGCGTCACCTCGTCAGCTCAGCTGCTGATGTACTGATTGAAGGCAGAGCAGAGACCCGCTCTGTCTTTGTGGCTTCCTTCTGATAAGCTGGAAATCAAGAGTTGTTTATGTTGAAAGAATGAAAATGTTTTTTACAGAGATTCAGTAGCTGAGCACACTAAAGCTTCTGCTGCTGCAGGTTCCTTTGTTTGGTCTAAAATGGTCACACATTTATTCACATCTAATCTTCTGAACATCACAACACTTGATGTTGTTTTCTTGTTTGTGTGGATTTAAAGCTTCTGAGTGAAAGCCTCCTTGAAACAGGTTGCTCACATGTTGTCATGGACACAATTTCAATTATAAATGTAGAGATTTCAGAAACAACAAGGAAAAGGAATACTATTACATTCTTTTTAACAACATAAACAACAGTCAGTCTGTTCTGGATCAGCCAAGAAGTCAGATGCCGACTGATCGCACATTGATTGAGAAAGTATTGATGATGAGCTGCAGTAAAAACAGTTTGTGTCTGCTCTTAGTGAAACATGTAACATACACCTGACAACGAGGTGGAACTCAAGACAAGAACTCCAATCTCTGCGGTCCAACAGTCTACCTCGACCTCTGACTTTCGCTGTTTGGTACAAAAATGAAAGACAAACAAAACACTGAACGAATGTAATCCAGACAGGTGGAAAGGTTGCAAGTTCAAACTGTTGTTGTTGTTTTAAGTGCATTTGTACTAAGGTTTTGCTTTGTGTTGGACCTGACCTGTGGTCCAGACATATCCACCATGTCATTCAGTCACTACCCAGAGACCAGGACCAGAGATCAACTGCTGAATCTGGAGCTTCACCTCCAGGATAAGCTCCCTCAGAGTCCAATTCTGACTGGTCAACAAGAACTCCTTCAGAAACTTGCAGGATGGAAACCAGAATTTTCCTTCAGAGAACAGACAGAGAGGGTCAGAGCTGCTTAAATATTTTACTGACAAATCAGAAGTAGAGCAGCTTTAATATTTTACTGTGAAATCCTTTAAAAGAACTTGAAGAACTTACTGAAGATCATGTCCAGTTTGTGATGTTTGAGCAGTCTGTTGTTCTGTGAGGCAGTCTGATTATATAGTCTTAATAATTTTTATCGTGGGGTTTGGGTAATGCTGTTTGTTTCCTAATTTTAATTCTATTTTAGCGACACTTTGCAGCAACTAAACTCCACTGATCACGATGTTCACTTTGCCCAGTCTCTATACGAATGGGTGGGATGACCTGAGCCCGTCCTATAGAGCCGACAGAGCTTGGGAACCATTAATCTAATTGACACAGTAATAATTTTTATAATTTTTGATCATATTGATATTTTATAAATGTGGATCTTTTCTTTGCTTCTGTGGTAGTTTTTTGCAGTTTTCATAACAAGTGATGAGCAATTGCCCTTAATTTTACAGAATACACTATTTAAAACAAAAAAATGATTTTAGTTAAAATACGTTAGTTGCAGCTCTAATGATTGATCTTGTGGCGTGTAAGAACTAACAGCAGCAGATGAGATTCAAATAAATACATAAAAGTATATTTTCCTTTTTAGTGTAAAGTTTAAATTCAAACTATTGAGTTTATTTTGAGTTCCTTCAGGTTTTTGTGGGTTTCTCCAGTTTGGTCTGTCAGACTTGTGATGTGATGAAAGTTTGATGGTCAGTTTTTCACTCGGCCCTCAGCTCGTCTCCTCGTGTCGCTGCTGAAATGTTCAGCTGAATACCAACTAAGCTTGCATTGACTGAAGATGAAGAATCATCAGTTCACAGATGAAGGATGTTTCTGTCAGTATGTAGGATGTAGAAAGAGGATATTGGTCAAAACCTGCAGTATCAATAACATTTCATCAAGTGGAAGTCGCAGAAATAGACATACATATAGCAAAAAACAAACACAACAAGCTCGACAAGGTAAACAAACATTAAACTAATGTACAGCTATACATATAGAAACTGTATATATGTATACATATATATATAGACAGATAGACGTAGAGACACAGCCTGACATATATATATATATATGTCTGTCTGTGTCTCTACGTCTATCTGTCTCTCTCTCTATGTCTTTCTCTCCAACCCAACCGGTCAAAGCAGATGACCGCCCACCTAGAGTCTGGTTCTGCTCAAGGTTTCTGCCTCTTAAAAGGACGTTTTTCCTTGCCACTGTCGCCAAAGTGCTTGCTAATGGTGGGAACTGTTGGGTCTCTGTAATAACATTATAAAGAATCGGTCTAGACCTGTTCTATTTGTAAAGTGTCATGAGATGACTTTTGTTGTGATTTGGCGCTATATAAATGAAATTGATACTTTGATTGATACTTGCCACCTGGCCTAACAACCCTGCCACACCCATCTTCTAACTCTGCCTTCATTTTGATCTCAGCTACACACCTGTAAAGTTTCATGACTGCATCTTGCACGAATACCAGTGACACAATTGCGTTGACAAAATCTGTTCACAGACAGACAAATAAACACCACACACAGACTCACAAGGTTAATAACAATACCAGCCTCTTCTTGTCGACGCTGGTAACCAGACAGTGACGGATGTGCTGGGAGCACACTGAATAATGGCGGTGTAAAATTGGATCATCAGCCCTTAGGCAGGTTGAACTTCCCGAGCAGGCGCAGGAAGTCAATCCTCTGCTGGGCCCTCTTGATGTTGGAGTCTATTTGGGCTAACCTCGAAACTTCTACCATTACCATTGTAATTGACGTCCAAATCAATATTCAAATGCCATGTTTTTTTTTTATTATTTATTATGGCGGAATTTAACAGACGGGTTTCCTGAGGTGCAGTTGTTGATGTAGAGGTCGAAGAGTAATGGGGAGAGCACACACCCCCGGGGGCGCCAGTGCTGGTTGTAGGGTGTGAAGGATGTCTGGGATGACGGTGATGAACGTCGAGCAGAAGTCCACAAACAGGACCCTTGCATATGTTCCTGGAGAGTTCAGGTGTTGCAGGATGTAGTGCAGTCCTGTACTACTACTGTGCCCTGTAGGCAAACTGCAGGGGGTCCAGGGGGCTGTGATGTCCTTCAGGGGGAAATGGAAATGATGTACGCGTTTATGAGCATATAGAGTGGAGAAGTGAGATCCAATCACAAGTTGGTGCCAAGTGTGCACAGACGTACTTGGATTTGTCCACTTGTGATCGGATCACCTAGGACGTATGTTAATACCAAGTATAAACAGGGCCACTGATAGGGTTGTTGGCTGTATAGCTGTTTTTTTAGCTTTTCAGTGTAGCTCCTCTTTGCTACTCTGATCTGTACTCTGCACTGTAGCTATAGTTACAGCTAGCTGGCTAACCTCATCTTGCTAACTCTGTTGCTAGAAAAATTATATCTTAGTGGATCTGTTAGTTGGCTAGCTTGCCAAATTACCTCACCAGCTAACGTCATCCATGATACTAACTCAACTCAGATCAACTTTATTTATATAGAACTTTTCATGCAAACATGCTGTGCTTCACATAACAAGATTAAAACAACACAGACAAAAAGTAATAACCCTAACCCTAACAACAATAGATGCTATTTGCAAGATTGAAAATTACAACAATAAAACAATAAAATGTTGAACATCAATGAAAAGCAAAAAAATAAAACAACATTACATAAGGGTTAGGGTTAGCCCCAGAATTTACATTACTCCAAATTAAAAGCTAGGTTAAAAAGATTGGTCTTTAATTTCCATTTGAAAATACAGAGAGTGCTTGCTATTCTAATGTCCAGAGGCAGTGACTTCCACAGCATAAAAACAGACTCACTCACCGGTACACATAAGGAACATTTAAAAGAAAAGCCGTGGAGGACCTTAGTGATCTGGCTGGAACATAAAATGAGAGAAGATCTCTGATGTAGGGAGGAGCAAGCTCATTTAAAGCTTTATAAACAAGTAAAGGAATTTCCATATCTTCTGGTGATGACCAACTTTAGAGAGAAACGTGAGAAAATGCTAATGTTTCACTCTGGAATCTCAGAGCGGCTTGACAACAATAAATGTGAAGTGTTGTGGTTCAAAGGAAAATGTGTTGGTTTAAACGAAACACCTGAGTGGTGGTTGATCAGAGAAAGTGAGTGTGATCCAGATGGCCATCTGGCCGTCAAACTGAAGAACAAGTCTGATCCATCTGTCCAATCAGAGCTCAGAGAGCCTTGATGCAGCGTTCAGATGATTCACAGTATGTTTGTAGAGGACTGACAGTAATGGACCAATCAGAGATCAGCAGTCTGGTTCAAAAGTTGAAGAGTCCCATAAAAGAATAAAGTGAAGGTTGGCTGCAGCTTTTAGAGGAGAGTTTTAATGTTTCAGAGCCTGAAACATTAACTTTGTTATGAAACATAAACACAATGAAAGAGGAGGACGGGAAGTGATGTAATATGATCTGAGCTGGACATCAGAACAGATTATTAAACTGAAGCTAGAGTGTCTACTGAGACTAAAAACACAAACAAGAAATAAAGACTTTGTTTTATTATAATTTAAACCAGTACAGTTAGAACTAGGGATGTTAATAATTAACCGTTAACTGACCAATTTTGACCAATTAATACTTCTCAGTTAAACAGTTAAAAAAAAAAATATTGATGTTGATGTTGTTCCTGGGAGACTACTCCAGCCCCCTTCATCAAGCTAATGACCCAGAGGCTGAGGGGGACACCTGTATGAGAGACAGTCCCCCCTCATTGGACCTTGGATCCACTTGACTGGTGGAAAAGTATTCAGACGTTCTTCCCAAGGCTGACCGCTCATGAGGCGCTGTCTCTGTGTTCCCCGGATGTCGGCACCATCTGAGCACGTATTCTCCACCGCAGGTCTCACAGTCAAAAGACTGCTCACTAGACTAACCCCCCAGCATGTCAACATGTTGCTATTTCTGAATCAGAATCAGAAGAATCAGAAACTGTAAATGTAAGTTTGTCAGGTTGACTGCAGAGGGGAAGAAACTGTTTTTGTGGCGGAAGGTTTTGGTCCTGATGGACTGCAGCCTCCTGCCAGAGGGGAGGGGGTCGAACAGATGGTGTCCGGGGTGGGAGGGGTTAGCAGCGATCTTCCCTGCTCTCCTCAGGGTCCTGGAGGAGTACAGGTCCTGAAGAGATGGGAGGTTGCAGCCGATCACCCTCTCTGCAGAGCGGATGATACGCTGCAGTCTGCATCTGTCCTTGGTGGAGGCAGCAGCGTACCAGACAGTGATGGAGGAGGTGAGGATGGACTCTATGATGGCAGTGTAGAAGTGAACCAGCATTGTTTGTGGCAGGTTAAACTTCCTCAGCTGCCTCAGGAAGTACATCCTCTGTTGGGCTTTCTTGATGAGGGAGCTGATGTTCAGCTCCCACCGGAGGTCCTGGCTGATGATGGAGCCCAGGAAACGGAAGGGCTCCACAGTGTCCACTGGAAAGTCACACAGGGTGATGGGGGCGGGTGGGGCTGCGCTCTTCCTGAAGTCTACAACCATCTCCACTGTCTTTGAAGCGTTAAGCTCCAGGTTGTTGCTGTTGCACCAGGTCACCAGATAGTCAATCTCCCACCTGTAGGCAGACTCATCCTCTCCAGAGATGAGTCCGATGAGGGTGGTGTCGTCCGCGAACTTCAGGAGCTTGACGGACTGGTGACTGGAGGTGCAGCTGTTGGTGTACAGGGAGAAGAGTAGAGGAGAAAGAACACGGCCTTGAGGGGAGCCGGTGCTGATCTTCCACGAGTCTGAGACGTGTTTCCCCAGCTTTTGTTAACATGTCTGCAGCTTTTTTTTAGTCTGTTACAAAAGTCTGGCTACTGTTTGCTAGGCTATTTGTTTTAATAAGCTATATATACAGTAGGGTCCAAAAGTCTGAGACCACCAGTCAAGATTCTTCTATTTTGCATTTGTTTTGAATAATAACAAATGATAATATCAGCTTAACAATTTGAGTGAAAAGTTGAATCTTTGAAAAATGTACAGGAATTTCAGAGAATCTTAGTATTTCTTCAATGTGTGTCAGCCTACGAAGCGTGTCTCTGTTGTTTTTGTTTGTGCTGCGACTGCACATATAAAATAAACCCTTATGAACAAAAAACATTTGTAATAGGCCTATTGGTCATTTGTTAATTGATCACAGACATTCATCCATTCTAAATAGTACATTTTAATCTTGTCAGTTAACGGTTAATGATCTTGTGGTTTTTTTGATAGCGTTAAAGTCTTAAAGTGGCCTCATTGCCTTGAAACATGATGGTCCCATTGTGATAAACATTTACAGTGAGAGGTGGGCTGTGCCTGTCCACATCTTCAGTGACTATCTGTCTCCCACTGTATGCTCACTCTTTTGATGGTCACAGTGAGCACAGATAGCATCATGCCAGGCATCAGTACTGTCTGTGTACAGTAATAATTAGTTATGACCAGTCTCTCTTCTGTGTGTCGGAGCCTCTGGGTTTTTTGTGTTTATAAGCTTTGCACTTTTGTTGGGTAGTTAATGACAAGGGGGCACAGTTTTCCCATGATATTTTGCAGCATTGTATCGTTCATGATGGCTCCTTAACGTCTTTCTGCTGTTTAGCGCAGGGCTAGCCTTTGTATATCTAGAGGTAAAACTTAAAATAAGAGTTTTGTGGATATGAAGGTACTTACCTTATTACTCTACAGCTTCACTTGAGTGAGAGGAAGACTGCTAGAGTTTGGTATCTTTAATCCTTTAGTTTGGAGTTTTTTTGTCCTTTGCTTAGCGTAGCATAGCGTTGCCTTTCCTCTCCTCTTCTGTGTGATTAGCTGTCATGTTAGCCAAATTAGCTTCTCTGTGTCTCTTTACTTTTTTTCTTGTCTTCTATGATCCTTTTCTTTGTGATTTTCTTCAAAATTTTTGTCCCCTCGCTGGTTTCTTCTCTTTTATGTTTGATTTTCAAGGGTTTTCTATAGGTTTATCTCAGTTTAAAACTATTTAATTTGTCATTTCTGACCTCTCTGTGAATCTCTCTCACTTTGAGGTTATTTCAGGTTACAAATTGAAGAAATTCTTCCTCTTTTTGATCTCCTCAGCCTCATTCAGCTGATGTCACAGGTCAGCTGACAGCTCATTGGTCTGTATATGTGCAGCTGCAGGAAGTTAAAGAGGAGAAGATTTACTGTCCAACAGGAGACACAAACAATCTCAGTATCTCAGTAACTGAATCTCTTTTGGACATTTGAAGATGTCATGCTGGCCAGTTTGTTTACATTTTGTGCACTAAATGAATGATCAATTTATCGAAGGAATAAGAAGCAGATTGAACAATAATGAAAATAATGATTAGTTGCAACTGAAACAGTTCTGAAAGTATTCTGAAACAGCAGGTGTTTGAGTTCTGTAATTCTCCACCGACAGAAACATCTTCTCTACTGTCGATTAAAAAACATATCTGAGGCTTTAAACTGTTCTGACCTGCACTGATTTACAGGACAGATGAATTCTGGTTGTTATAGTTCATGGTACCAGAGACATAAACCACAGTCATGATACCTGGAGTCCTCTGACCTAACTTCCTGCCTGTGTGTTCAGGTCCGGTGACGAACGCTGTCATCATGGCGGCTCCTGCTAACATGTTCCTGCCTGACAGTCGGCCTGCCATCCCTCTGCCGCGCTTCAGCCGACACCTGCATGCCTCGGAGGGCGATGGTGGAGAATCGGGAGAGGTGTGTGTCCGACTTGGACTCTACACACAGGTGAGTCAGCATGTGAAATGTGGATGGAGAGATGTGAGGCAAAGATACTGAGTCACAACACACAGACATGAAACACATGTTGAATCATTCAGTGTGACTTACACTTGCAGAAGAGATCATTATCTCTGATGTCCACCCAGAATAAACCTCCAGAAATCCACTTAGACATCAGAGAAAAGAGACGCTGCAGAACTTGCCTGAGAATCATCATGTTTTAAAGTTTCCTTCAGTATCACAGTGATCCAGTGATAGTTGTCTGTACATCCATGAGTACACTGCAAACAGGAGCTGAGTCAGTTACTTTAATGGAAACAGTTTGAAATGTTAACAAATATTGACTTTGCTCCTTCATGTATCATTTGAAACTAAGACAACAGAAAGAAACAATCATTCATAATATTTATATTAAAGGTACTATATGTAACACTTCACATGTATTAATCTCTTTTTATTGCCAACGTGTGAACGGATTGTGACATAAAATAGGACCCTCCCAACTTTCTTGGTTGCCTATAACAGCCTGTGGACTGATTTCTATGTAAAGGACTCGGGACAAATTTACCGGGAAAATCCAAAGGATGTGACGTTATGAGCATTCCTGTGTGCTTAGCCTCACTTCAGCTCCATGTTCAGCTCCCCTACAGCACAAACAGTGTGCAACACTAGCTAACGTTAGCTTAGAAATGGGGTCTGCTAACGTCAACAAATGTCCATGTAGCTTGCTTGCCAACATGGACGAATTGCTTTCTAGCTAACGTAGCAAAATTCTGTATTGAAAAATAACGTCAGCTAATTCATTCAGACTGTGGATCTGTTAGTTAGCTAGCTTGCTGCACACACACCTGTGCGAATATATCAGCAATTGCAGGTTGTTGAGCTGATTGTGGCCGGCTGGATATTTTTAACATATATAACGCCCAACCCTAGTGTATAACTAACGACTGATTTCTACTAGCCACGAGTGTTGCCAGGCAGGGGGGGACAACTGGCTAACTGTAACCTGAGCTTCAAATTAGCTTGAAAATCTTTATTTTCTTCTTATATTCTGAATTAGAATCCAAGAATTTAATTTTCATGTTTTCCTTTATTCTCAAATTACAAATTACAGTCAAGATATTTTTTTTATTTTGAAATGAGACTCAAAAGGCTTTGTTTTATTTAGAAATTTGACTTAAAATGTTTCTTTTATTTTGAAATTGGACTGCAGATCTTAACATTTCTTTTATTTTGAAATGTTCTTCCTGTGTATTCAGCAGGAGGAGGAGACCTACCTGCAAAAAGCTGATAGGCTGAACTCTTTGATGAACGCTGTGACTGACAAGGTGAGAGGGGGCGGGGCTTCAGATGTCTACCAGGTATTACCTTACCTGTGTGTGAAGTCTCTTCCTGTTTGTTTTCTTTAAATCCTCAAACATTCACACAATAGAACACAAAATAGTCGAACATGTAGTCTACTGTCTTCTAACAATCCCACAATGCAATGTGTCAGTTTGTTACACAGAGGACAGCTCACATGTGTTAGTCAGAGGTCAAAGGTCAGAGGTCAGTGAGCCTGTAAGCAATGAAACTAAATGTCACAGTCAAAAATAAAAAAAATGTCACAAAAAGCCTGAAGAGATGAGACTGACTACATTTTATAATTACTGATTGGTTATCAGTTATCAGCAGGTTTAAAATTATTGATTAGTTATCAGTTATCAACTGACTTAAGGATTTGTTAAATAATTAAAAAAACAAACAGAAACCTTCACAATCTTTGACGTTAATATTTTATTGAATGGAGATAAATATGTGAAATATTCCTTTAATCTTGAACCCTCTGACTGGGTGGGGCCAGTTTATGTGTTTTGTTGACAGCTGAGTCAGCAACAAACCTGTTGATAAAGATTTAAATCTCAGCAGCAACTGAACTTAAGATATTTTACTTTGAAATAATTCACATGGACCATTTTAAAGTAAAATATTTTACATTATAAATTCAGTGGTAAGTACATTTCAACATTAGATATTCAGTTTCTGCTAAGATTTAAATCTTTATGGTCATTATTTACATATTAAACATTTATCTGCAGATGTTTGAGGGTCTATGAGGAGTATAAACTTACACTCAGCTAAAATGACGAACAGTAATGTATTAAATACAAATCCTCTGTTTTCGTCCTGTGGATAACCGGCCAATCAGAGACTCTGTGACATCACATCCGGATGTTTACTGTAGTGTGTATCAGAAACTGGACCAACAGAGAGAATGGGACCAGTTCAACCAGTTTAACCAGTCTGATAGTGCGTATTTATAATAATCTGTGTGTGTGCTGTGTTTCAGTCGGTGTTTGGTGATGGTGAGAACACAAAGGTTCGAGTCGCAGAGCTCGAAGAGGAAGTTCAGACTCTGAAGAAAGTCAACAAAGATCTGTACGACTTCTCCAGCCAGCTGCTCACCAAACCCACATAGACACACATGTACACATACACATTGTACACGCATAGACACACATGTACACACTGTACACATATGTACACTGTACACACATAGACACACATGTACACACAGATACACACATATAAGCACAGTCTCTCACACTGTGATGATTTTTGTTAGAAAATTAAAGTCTTTTGTTTTTGTAGAACTTCCTGTCTGCTGTGTTTGTTGTTGCTAACCTTTAACCCTCAGGGGGTTTGAACCTGCGACTCTGCTGTTACACTCTGTTACCAACAGAGACTCATCAACTGTAACTCACCACTAACTGACCAGAGTGTTAACTACCCACATTATAATTATATAGAGTCAAATCATAACAGAAGTTGTCTCACCTCAGGGCACTTTTCATAGAGCAGGTCTGGACTGGACTCTAATATTATAGCACTGAAGAAACTTTAATCCAAGTCTACCTGTTGTGTGGGCCTCACCTCGGTCTCAACTTGTGTATAAATTGGACTTTGGACAGCTTTTTCTTCAGTCATTTAAGGAACTAGTGAGGCCCAGAGCTCAGAGGACTGTCTATACTCATAGAACCTGGAGTTACAGTAGTGACTAATGCTCTATATCATATAGTCTTCACCCTCTAAGGCTGTCAGTAGTGGGATAAAGTTTACTACAACATTACTCTAGAATATTCTTATGGCGCCAATAAAACCTGCCTGTACAGGTGTGAATTATGTTTGTAAAATCCTGGTGTCACCTGACAGCAGGTTTATGTAAGCAGAAAATATATTTGTCTGAAAAACAGTTTCACCAACATGTCTGACGTCTCAGAACACAGTGAAGACATAAAGAGAGGATCAATCTTCTAATTATCAACTAATTATTAAACTGATCAGATTGAACACATGAATCACTGATTATCCATGTCAGAGAAAAATCAGGATGTCCTCAGTGAGAGGGCTGCTGGGTAATGAGTCTGAGGAGGCGGAGGAAGAAGGTTCAGCTGGCAGCTGCTGTCATGAGGAGGGGAAATAATATCAGGTATGAATATAATCATCCAAACAAATGAGGGGAGAGACGGAATTGAGGAAGAAAAATAAACCCCACAGTCTGCATGTTACATAACATACAGCTATTACAGTAACGTGTTAAATATAACACAAATATTACAGTACTATTGTGTGATATATAACACAACTGCAGCTAGCAGGCATGTGCAGTACAGCAGAGTACAGATCATCAGGTCAGGTATCTGCCAGGTATCTCATTCTGTCACTCTTCATCACAATAACTCCCTTTTAGCAGGAAACACAACTGGCAGCTCTGCATGGATCTTACCTTGCACCTTGACATTTACGGTCACGTCTCTACTGTCCACACACAAATCTACACCTGCAAGCTATTTACTGAAATAGGTAAAATACTCATCCAATGCTGTAATATTAAAAACATTTTTTAATTTAAGTATTTGAGATCTCAGGCTTCAAATGTATCTTTGTCATTTTTACATATCTCCATGTAAGACATAGTTTCAGTGCTCAGAGACCATTTCTTATTATCAATATTATAATAATTCTTCTTGTTATAAACTCATATGTGTACTTTGTTTGAGTGTCTGTGAGTGTGAGCTCAAATTGTTGCAGCTTCCTGAACAGACGAGCAACTCGATGCCTTTCCTTAAATGTCACTGGACTGTTTTTACAATTCACAATTCACAGCCTTGACTGCACAGGAGTATGAAATCAGAGAGGAGGAGGAAGAAGGGGGAGGTTTTGGGGGGTATGTTGGGTCAGTGCAAATCTGCCTGCAGTCAGGTGAGGATGATTCCACTGGAAGAGGAAGATCAGAGGCAGGAAGGTCTGGAAATGCCAGAACGGCATCAGAGGAGCTTTAATCAGGACATTAGACAGGAAACGTGACTGTATTTAGTGTTTCAATCATTTAAAAGCTGTTCTGGGATCAACAGTGAAACATCAGTTTGACTCTTCAGCTTTGTACTCAGAATACATCTTCAGTCGAACTTCTGTTCACATCTAAAAAGGTTCAGTCTGAATGACCTTAGAGGTCCATGTTACCCATGATTCTTTGGGAGTTGACTGTGTGTGGACAGACAAGTATCCCAGAATGCATTCCACATCAACCAGCAGCTTATTGTACATCGACATTATATAACAGTATATTACTACATTGTGTTAAGTCAGGACATATCAGAGTTTATTAATGTCAGTCTTATCTTTAGTCTCTATTCTCAGCTCTTTATTTGATTCTATTTAATATTTTCTAGTTTATTTATTGTAGATATTGTATTTATTGTAGCCTTCTAATTATAATTGTTTCTCAACTACCTCATTGAGTGTATGAAGTGGCTGCTGTAACTCTATGATTTCCCTTAGGGATTGATAAAAAACTCTATTTATTATCTGTATTAGCTGTGACATTTAAAAAAAAATCTAAATGTCAAAGTCATGAATGCGAACAGCAGCTATTTCTCTGAGTACCTGCAGGTTGCCTCAGGTGTTCAGCAGCTGTTCCTTTCTTTGCCTGCAGGTGGTCAAAACTAGTGCTGTTACTTTTCTGTTCTGAGGGGGGCACATGTGTTTGTCGTTGTTGTTGTTGTTGTTCACCAGGATCACATGATGAGATCAACAGGAATCAGCCTCAGTTCAAAACTGATCATAAATAAAGAAACAAGTGTAAGTGTTTCCTGCAGAGTGTGGCTGGCTGTTCGGACTGAAGTTAATTTTCAGTTTAATCTCATATGAACAACAAGACGACAACAGAACTTTTCATTTCATTTATTTATTTGTAAGGACAAATGAATCAACATTTCTGTAAATGTGCCAGTGTTAGCCAGCTGCCGATTTTCCATCTGCAAACCTTCGACGAGATGCCATGAAACCGATGAAGTGATGGTTAAAAATTATAGAAGACAACAGGAAACAGTACATGAGGACAGTAATACAACATCAATATCTACTATTCAGTACATGTAACGATGCAAGCAGCATGAAGCATCAAAACACAGCTAAGTGATACTGATTATAACCATTTAATGACACATGCAGTGCAGCAATAAGACACAAGACAGTAAAATTGTTGTAAAATCATACCCCAATTTCTGTATTCATGTGATCGACATAGACGCTTTTATGTCTTTAAACAGTCATGAAAACAGACTGGGCTGTTTCAACCCTCTAGCTGGGCTACAGGAGCAGGAAGCTGTGAATTATAGGATGAATTTTGAATGTTTTGGACTATTAAAACAGCAGGAGTTGACTCTAGTCTGTGAATCACACTGAGTTAACAAGTGTTTAAACAAGATTCATTATTTCAGTCTGATGAGCTGAAATTTATTTATTCACTTTCACTAGAAAATAAATCCTCTGTAATCTAATCTGATTATAATGGCAATGTCACTGATCCATCAAGACAGGATACGGCAACAAACTCTATCAGTCACTCAGGGTTAGGATTAGGGTTCGGGTTCACCCTCAGTGAAGGGGTTCTAAGGAGGTGCTAAGGAAGTTGTGAGTAGATCCTTAGGAGGTACTAAAAGTGATGAGGAGGTTTGGAGGACGTGTTGAGGAGGTACCAAAAAGGTCCTGAGGAAATTCAGAGAAGGTACAGAGGACATGCAACAAGGTGGTGAGGAGGTCATAAGTTGTAAGGAGGTCATGAGTAGGTCCTTAGGAGTTACTAAAGGTGATGAGGAGGTGTTCTCAGGTCCTCAAGAGTAGTCAGGGAGATTCCAAGGAGGTACTGAGAAGATGTTAAGGAGGTGCAGACTAGCTATTAACAAGGTCTCAAGAAAATGCTAAAGGTGTTGAGATTGTCCAGAGGACAGGTTTCTTGGGAGATGCTGAAAAGGTCCTGAGGAGGTCCAAAGAGGTATTCAGGAGGTACCATGGAGGTTGAAATTTTGAGAAGTTGCTAAGGAGGTGTTGAGGTAAAATGGAGATGGTAAGGAAGTCCTGAGGAGGTGCTGAGGAGGCTGGGGTGGTGTTGGGAAGGTTCTAAAAGGGGTTCTTAGGATGTGTTGAAGCACTGAAGTGGTTCTGAAGAGGCGTCAAAGATGTGTTGAGGTCCTGAGGAGGTGCTGAGGAGATTCAAGCATCTTTCACACATGCACTGCGACCCTGAACTTGTCTAGATATTACCCGAAAGAGCTGTATGTGAGAACACAAATGTCCGAATCAGTTGGACTGGACATTAAATAGACTTTACCCCCAACTCCCTTGTACAAAGTCTGTGTAATGTCCGATTGAGCCCAGGTCATTGTCTGGAGAATTCACAACGAGGAATTGGGCGTTTTAATAATGTTTCTCTCATGCAACCAGAAGAATACAAACATCCAAGGGTGAAGAAGAAGGGTCAGTTCCACAAAGACAGTAACGAAAAGGTCGACGCAAAAACTGTCATCGTTACGAATGAGTAGGTAGCTTCGTCCGGCATTTATGAAGTGCTGTAAAGAAATCACTGCAATTTCCGCAGTCTTTTTTACGTCATGTCCTGCCTCCTGCAGCTCTACCCAGGCTTCACCCCTTGTCTAAACCAAACTATTTCCAGGAGTGAGAATGCTTCACACAAGGACAATTTCCTGTCTGACGCATCCCTGGCCAAGGATATAGAATGACACTGCAAACAAGCAGGACACATACCAGCAGCAAAAAGAGTTTGGAGCTGACACGTGTATGTGTTATTCATCCATTGTTTTAATTGGTTACTGATAGATCTATAAGTGTTTAGTTGTCTAAAGAATCTCTGACAGACCAGGCTGACTGGCTAAAGGCACTTTTGCGCAACAGAATAGTGCAATCTTCTCTTATAGACCCCCTAGTGACATGATTCGTTTTGGTTCTTGTTGCTACAGGCTACAAGTGGCAGTGGAGCTAAGTCACGGGTGACTCTGTACACCAAGCACAAGTTTACATATTTTATCAAGTCATCCCATCTTAAAATCAGATATTTTTTTAGAATTGGGCAGTGATGGAAGAGCTTTTATCAAGTGTTTTGAGTGCTTGTCTGTGTAATGATTCAAGTGGTTTCAGGGTTCGAAAGTTGGCCTGTTAAACAGTAATTCAGATGAGTGAAAAACATAGAATCAAAGTAAATTTGTGATTCGTGATATTGTGATTTATAAATAAAGTTGACTTGATGAACAGTAATGAGGAAGTTTGGAGGTTATTTCTGTGAAATAATTCAATTCAATTCAATTCAGTATTATTTATATAGCACCAAATCATAACAAAAGTCATCTCATGACATTTTACATGTAGAGTAGGTCTAGACTCGTTATAATATTATTACAGAGACCAATAGTTCCCACCATGAGAAGTACTATCGAGACAGTGGAGAGGAAAAACTTCCTTTCAGAGGCAGAAACCTCAAGCAGAACCAGATTCTAGGTGGGCAGGAGAGAGAGAGAGACAGGCAGAGATATATAGCAGCACCAGCAGTAGCCATAGCAACTATAATTATAATAACAATGGAAATATGACTGATAATAGTAGTTACAGCTGTAAAAGTAACTGAGATATGATTAATAACAGTAATAACAACTTTATTAGAACTATGACTAATAATAATAACTATAGTGATAAGAGTCAGGCAGGCCCATGGCAGCAGCAGCCAGGTGTACCAGGACCATGATCCACAGGAACCTGTGAGACGAGAAAGCACAAAGAAACACCGGGGAAGATACAAAGTTAGTAACATGCATTGGAGGGACATGAATGTGTAAAGATGGGGAGGGAGAGGAGGAAAGCTTGGTGCATCATGGGAATTCCCCCAGCAGTCCAGACCTATAGTAGCATAACTGGGGGTTGGTCCAGGCAGGCCTGAGCCAGCCCGAACTTATCAAAAAGCAAAGTTTTAAGCCTACTCTTAAAAGTAGAGAGTGTGTCTGCCTCCCGGACCCAAACTGGGAGCCGATTCCACAGGAGAGGAGCTTGATAGTTGAAGGCTCTGGCTCCTGTTTGGCTTTTGGAGACTCTAGGAACCACAAGCATCCCTGCATTCTGGGAGCGCAGTGCTCTAGTGGGGTAATAGGGTACTATGAGCTCTTTAAGATATGATGGTGCCTGACCAGTAAGAGCTTTGTAGGTCAGGAGAAGGATTTTAAACTCTATTCTGGATTTTACAGGGAGCCAGTGCAGAGAAGCTAATACAGGAGAAATATGATTTTCCTGGTTCCTGTCAGTACACGTGCCGCAGCATTCTGGATCAACTGGAGGGTCTTCAGGCACGTATTGGGACAGCCTGACAATAAGGAACTGCAGTAATCCAGCCTAGATGTAAGAAATGCATGGACTAATTTTTCTGCATCTGTTCGAGACAGGATCTTCCTGATGTTATGGAGGTGAAAGAAGGCGGTTTTACATGAGAGTTAAAGGAAATGTCCAGATCAAAGACAACTCCAAGATTCCTCATGGTGGCGCTGGAGGCCAGGGCAATGCCATCTAGAGTAACAATATCCTTAGATACTGTGTTTCTGAGGTGTTCAGGGCCAAGAACAATAACTTCTGTCTTGTCCGAGTTCAACATAAGATGATTGCAGGTCGTCCAGGTCTTTATGTCCTTACGGCATGCTTGGAGCTTATCTAACTGATGAGGTTCTTCTGGCTTGATCAATAGATATAACTGGGTATCGTCCACATAGCAATGAAAGTTTATGGAGTGTTTTCTAATAATATCTCCTAAAGGAAGCAGATATAAGGTGAATAGTATTGGTCCAAGCACAAAACCTTGTGGAACTCCATGACTGACTTTGGCGTACATGGAGGATTCATCGTTAACGTGTATAAACTGAGATCGATCTGATAAATACGATGAAAATAACTGTCTACCTGTTGTTTTTTTCTGTTCTCCTCTGTGTCCTCCTCTCGTCTGTGTTTTGGTTCTGTGCGTTTGAATGTTAATTATCTTTTTAATTCCAGCAGCTCGTCTGGGATTCACTTCAGGAGCTCGTTTCCACCCGACTGACTGCTGTTACTGTGTGTGTGTGTGTGTTACTGTGTGTATGTTTAGCAGAGAGAGGGAGGGTGAATCACAGTGTCTGCAGGTGTCCCTCTACCTTCACCTCTGTGACTGAATCAGCAGCTGGACTGTGATTCCGATGTGTCTGACAACAAATTAAACGCCTTCGTGCTTCAGTTGCCTTCAGGTCGAAATTCAGTCACTAACACACCACAGAGAGTGTGTTTCTGTGGCTTTCATTGTCTTTGTGAGGATTTAAAGCTCAGGTGAGCTTTTTCATTTGTACTTGTGAAACCTCATCATTCACATTAAAGTCCACATCAGGGCAATCCATCCATCCATTTTCTAACGCTTATCCAGGGCCAGGTCATGGTGGCAGCAGGCTGTGAAAGCTAGTCCAGATGTCCCTCCCCCAGCAACATCTTCTAGCTCCTCCTGGAGGATCCAGAGTTGCTCCTAAACCAGATAAGATAAGTAATCTCTCCATTGTGTTCTGGGTCTCCTACCAGTTGCTCAGAAAACCTCCAAAAGGAGGCGCCCCGGGACATACAGAGACTGATAAAGCTGCACAAACATACTTTTTCCAATCCGCTCCGCCCAGTCATTTTAATACTCACATTCCTCGAGGCACTGGCCGAGAAGGTGGAGTTTCAGCCATCTTCAACTCAAGCCTATTAATCAACCCTTGTAACTCTGTTTTCAAAGGTGCTATACAAATAGTTATTGTGTGCATACAGTACAAATTACAACAAGTTATTCAATATCACTGCAGACTCACTGTTTGACCGGTCAAGAGAATTGTCAATTAGCATTTGAATGAAGACTTGTGGAGATATAGATGTTAATTGATTTTGCACATTTTGAAAAGAGAGTGAGTGACAGAATTCTGAAACACACATCAGTGGATGTGCTGACAAAATGTCATCTCTCTAGGACCTATGGTGAAATTTGAATGCAGTTTTGACTGTAATATAGATGACAATGTCAGTTTACATTCATAAACCTCTCCCCTTTCACCAATCATGACCAAACGTTATACAGTGAATTTAACATGACTGTAGCACATGCGGAAACATTTTCACTCAAATCCGAGCAGCTAATTATAAGATATAAACTTTTCACATTTGTGGCGCCCCTTGTGATAGAATATTCCAACATTCAAATACATGCACCAAGTTTGGTTACAATAGCTTAAGCCAATTTTGATTTATGAACGTTGTAAAATTGAACTTAAAGTCACAGGTTCAAAAAGTTCAAAATCTGAAAGAAGAAGAATTTCCGCAGATTAGTCCAGATATGTTATGTGCCAATCTTAAAATTTGTAGGATACGGCGACCAGACGTCCCACTTTGTCTGGTATTGTCCTGGTTTCAAGCTGGGTGTCCCAAGTGTCAAGTACCTTTCACTACAGTTTCATTGTCCATATCTGTAGGGTATGTCATATACATGAAAAAAAAAAATAACTCAACACTTACAATCAAACACACACCTCTTAACCTTTTTCTGTATAAATTAAATATAAGTAAATTTATAATGAAACATTCTATGACTGATGGCTGTAGAAATATGAGGCTGGCAGCAGCGCTGTCTATGAGTTCAGTGACGTAGTCGTCACGCTCAGGTGGAGGTGGGCGGTGTGGGTCAGTGAAGCCAGATAACGTAAAGATACCTCGGGTACGATGAACGGTACAGGTCTCTGCTGTCACGTGAGTCAGGTGAGCTGTGAACATAACAGTAAGTGTTCCGTTTGAACTACAGCTCAAGAACCAATCACAGTTCAGAGTTCTGTGTGTGTGTGTGTTTGTGTGTGTGTGTGAGAGAGAGAGAGAGAGAGAGCTGATTTCAGGTCAGTTTGTTCTTCTCTCATCACATCAGAGGATCAGTTTGGATGATTTTATTTTGCTAATTAATGATGATTCTTGTTCCACTTTTTCTCAAGGAGATTAGGTGTATATGGGAATATTTACTGTGTGTGTGTGTGTGTGTGTGTGTGTGTGTGTGTGAGTGTATGTGTGTGTGTGTGTGTGTGTTATGTAACAGTGGCCCAGCTCTCAGCTGTGATGTTCTCAGGATGACGAATCAAAACCTCACCAAGTAAAAACGAACTGGATTCTCCCCAAAAATCCTCTGCAGCAGTAAAATATCATACTGCTATCATATACTTATTTATTTATACTCCACTGATACTCCTGTAGTACTCTGTTGATGCTCATATAGTACTCTGTTGATACTCTTGTAGTACTGTTGATACTCCTGTAGTACTTCTAACATATTCCTGTACTGCTGTGACGACCACATTGCCTTTAAATGAAAACATAAACTTCATATTTTTCTGATGGGAATTTTGAATAAAATCAATTTTCGAAAACATCATCAGGAACAGATGTAACAGTTTGATTATTTATGTATCATTTATGACTCGTTATAACTATAATAATAATAATAATTAGAATATAATATTTGTACACTGACTAACATGTTGTGAATAGTATTTATTATTTTCCTGACAGCAGTGATCAGATATTAAATGTTTCATCAAATCACTTACAGTATCATAATGATCCGCTTTTATTCTGAAAGCCAGAGGAATATTCCAGAAAGACTTACAAAATAAAATATTCACTCAGTTCATTCATACACAATAATATATTTGTACCATGTGACACCCACCCCGCCCCCTCCCTCGAATAAATACTGAATAACATACTTCACTAAATACACAAATACCTGCACCTCCTCATCTTTCTTCTCCTCCGTCTCTGTTTCCTCCCCTTTGTCCTCCCCCCTTACACCTCCTCCTCTGCTGACCTTACCTCGTCCTCCACCTCCCAACCTTTCTGTAACACCTCCATCTTCCTTTCACTTCCTCTGTCTCCAAATGTCTCTTTTCCAACTTCTCCCCCTCTGTAGCACCTCCTCTCATATCTTCTTACCTGCCCCCCACTTTTTCCTCCTGTGCTGATGTCCTCTCCTCTGCACCTCCTTCTTTTTATGTCCTTGCACCTCTTTTACTCCTCCTTTTCTTTCTGTGAAACACCTCCTCTCTTCTTGCCCTGCATCCCCTTCACTTTTAAACTTTTCTCCCACACCTCCTCCTCGTCACCTCCTCTACACTCTGACCTCCAACCCTTCTACACTTTCTCCTCAGCTCCTCATCTCTATTACCTCACTTGTACCCCCTTTCTATATCCCCTCTCCTCTGCACCTCCTCACCACCTTTACCTTCACTTGTTGTACTTCTTCTTCGCCTCCTCCTCTCTACACCTCCTCGTACTTCTTCTTCTTTGTAGGACCTCCTCTCCTCTCTAGTTTGACCTTCATCTTTTTTTTAACTTCTGCCTCGCCTCCTCTCTACACCTCCTCCTTTTCGCCTCCTCCTCTCCTCTTCCACTGCACCCCCCTCAGGTTTTCCACCTTCCACCTCCTCTCTGTCTTGTCTGCTCCTCCTCTGTTTGGGATGACACCTCCTTAAAAGTTTGACCTCCACCTCCTTCTTCTTAAAGCACCTCCTCTCCACCCCCTTATTTTCATGTTCCCTTTTTCTACACCTCCTCACCCCCTCCCTCTACTCTCTAGCACCTCCTCTCCTCTCACCCTACCCCCACCCTCAATTTGTCTTCCTCCTTAATACCTTTTGTCGTCCTCCTCTCTTCCATATCCTCCTCTCCCGTCAGGGTCTCCTCTGCACCTCCTGTTTTTTGGGAGCCACCTCCCCTCCTGTCTCCTCCTCCTTCCTCCCCCTCTCAGTCTCCCCTCGGCAGTAGCAGCAGCAGCAGGAGGAGCAGCAGTCTCCCCTCTCCAGCAGCAGCAGCCTCTCGGTGTTTCGGCGGAGCAGGAGGAGAAACCGGAGGAGCGGCAGAGCAATGCTGAGAGCGCGGCAGGATGTATTTCACCTCCTCCTCCTGGTCCCGGACTCTCCGAGTCTTCCTTCTTCTGCAGCTCCTCCTCGTGCCGTCGTGCCTCCTCCACCCGCAGCCGTGCCACCTCCTGGCTCAGATCGGACACACGGTGCGCGTCGGTGCGCTCCTCCCGGCGCAGCGGGCAGCTCGCGTGCAGGTCCAGGCGGCGCTGAGCCGCGCGGCGGCCGCTTTGAGTCGAGACCGGGACCGGGACCCGGACCGGGAGCGGAACAACTTTCTTCCCTACAACCTGAGCCTGGAGCTGGTGTCCCGGCAGCCGGCCTCCGCGGACCCGGAGTCCCTGTTCCGGTGCGTGTGTCAAGGCGTGGTGGTGCAGGGAGTGTCCGCCGTACTCGCCTTCCCGCAGAACCGCGAGGAGCTGCTACAGGTGGACTTCATGGCCTCGTTCCTGGAGATCCCCTTCCTCAGCGTCTTTGAGCAAGGAGAGCCGCTCCGCACGCAGGTATTCATCTCTCTGAAAACTACACCTGGACCCGGGGCGGTACGTGCGCTCCCGGAGCTGACATGTGGCTCCGGTTCACCTGGTCTGTTCCATGTTTCTGTCCCGGTCTTTCCCGGTCTGTGTCTGGTTTGTGTTCTGGTCTGTGTAGCTGGTTTGTGGTTTTGTGTGATCCGGTTTGACCTTGACCTTTTTGATTTCTGGAGGTTTCTCTAACGTGCAGATGAGCTCCAGTCTGTGGTTTTTGGAGAAAAGCGCTGAGCGCCTGCGGCTGCTCTGTGACAGACCGGAAACACGGACCTGAACCTGTGTGTTTATTTGAAGCTTAAAGATAAAAACTTCAGAGTCTCCGGGTTTTGTTTCCTGAGAGGTTTCAGCTTTCTTTAATGGTTCTGGTTTTATGTTTCCGGTCTCTGGAGTCTGGAGTCTGCTTCAGTCCAGATGATATTATTTATTATTTCCCACAAACCATCAGACTCCCAAGGAAAAAACTGTCAGAGATTTGAGATTTAAAACTCAACAATTAGGTCAATGTGAGCTGGAAACCTTGTATCTCCAGTTGTGGTTGGAAGGCAAACATGAAACCTGTTAAATGTTAAAAAAGGGAGATATGAGGTTTTGAGATTGAATCATTTTGTGTGCAGGAGGGGAGAGTGTGGATCATCCACTTCAACTGTTTTAGTTTATTTTTGAATATATTATTAGGTTTGTTATTAATGAAATATGAAATGTAATAAAAATATTTTTTTTATTTAATTTAATTGTTTCATCTTCATCTTCAGTTTATTCAAAGGTCTGACAGGATGATGTGTTCAGGCTCAGCTGTACAGGTGGGAAAAGTTCACTGGGATGACTCAAGGTTCCTCCTGGAAACCTGGAAAGGTCATCAAGACCAACTGAGTCAGACTGGTTTCCTGTTGGACTGGTTTCCTGTTGGACTGAGTCAGTCTGGTTTCCTGTTGGACTGAGTCAGACTGGTTTCCTGTTGGTCTGGTTTCCTGTTGGTCTAAGTCAGACTGGTTTCTTCTTGGACTGGTTTCCTGTTGGTCTGAGTCAGACTGGTTTCCTGTTGGACTGAGTCAGACTGGTTTCCTGTTGAACTGAATCAGACTGGACTGAATCAGACTGGTTTCCTGTTGCACTGAGTCAGACTGGTTTCCTGTTGGTCTGAGTCAGACTGGTTTCCTGTTGGACTGGTTTCCTGTTGGACTGAATCAGACTGGTTTCCTGTTGGTCTGAGTGAGACTGGTTTCCTGTTGGTCTGAGTGAGACTGGTTTCCTGTTAGTCTGAGTCAGACTGGTTTCCCGTTGGACTGAATCAGACTGGTTGCCTGTTGGTCTGAGTCAGACTGGTTTGCTGTTGGACTGGTTTCATCATCATAGTGAATCTGATTCAGACACTTCTTACACTGTAAGAACAGGAAGTTTTTTGTCCTTTCAGTAGAAAGGTCGTCTTCCTGTCACAGAGCTACAGTTTAGACCGTTAACAGGAGAAGAAGAAAAGATGTAAAATCTCTGATACTGAGCAGCAGATATACATTTTTTTACACAACCAGGAACGTGCTGATCAGAAAATTTTACAGTGTAGAAATCGACTCGTCTGGCAGACAACTAACTAATATCGGCCGATATTTGAGTATATATCAGGGGTGGTAGGTGGGGGCATTTAGTTATGTCTGATAATGTTGTTTCATGTTTCTATATAAGGTCTAAAAATGATAATTTTTCTATTTGATCAACTGAAATATATATTTCCTTGTACAATATTTTGTAGTATTTGAAATAATAATTCCGTAGCTTCGTGTGAGTGCAGTTGGATCCTCTCAGCACCAGATGTCTTTGAGTTCTGATGAGTTCTCTTTGTCCTCGACCTCATCATGTTTTCCATCGAGGTCACAGAAAAGACACTAATCGACCGCAGCCAGTGGCTGGTGTTTTGCCCTTTGTGTCTCTATGACGACATCATCTGCCGTCACTGAATGGAAACAGAAGTTGTTTTGGGAGGACAGACTGGTTTTAAATGGTTTGTGTAAAATATGAGGAAGGGTTTTCAGATCCTTCAGTTTATAATTAAAATGATCTGCAGATTTACTTTTGATTTAAACTGTAGTTTTCTTTACACACACAGACGACTTCAACATTTAGAGCATAAGATGACATAAAATGTACAAAATTTACTTTAAACTGCATGTTAGCCAGTTAGTCCTCCTCAGTTAGCCTGATGATGCTGATCTTTGCATTCCTGTTGAGGGAGTTCAGGTTCATAGCGCTCATTCCTCCAAAGTATGCCATAATATTGAAGGTCAGTGTGGATTTCCCAAAATATATTCTATTGTCTGGACATTTACCTATAGAATAGGGGCAGTGGGCTGGTCCCTCCTGAAATCCACCAGCATTTCTTTGGTTTAATGGGATGTAAGTCCAGGTAGTTGTTCTCACAAGACCCTGAAAAACTGTGACTGTCCTTACTGATGTGGTTGTTGGTAGTTAGTAGTAGTCAGAGTACTTGAGGATCTGAGCTGCTGCAGTCGTCTGTGTACAGGGTGAACAGGACTGGTGAGATGACAGAACCTTCTGGTTCCTTGGTGAATATGGTTCTGTTGGAGCTGTAGTGGCCTTTGACTTTGACTGTCTCGTGTCTGTCTGTGAGGAAAGAGAGGATGAGGACTTTGACATTCATCTGAAGTCGTGAGGTAGCACAGTGTTGCACTTGAGAAATCCACAAAAAATGTCCTGGCAAATGATTTGGGCTTCTCCAGATGTGCGTTAGTGTGGTGCCGTAGAATTAGCACTGCTTCGTCCACGCCTCTCTGCTGCATGTAGGCAAACTGGAGTGAGTCTGCGAGCACACCGACCCCCCTCTGTAGCCGGGCTAGAATAAGCCGCTCAAGGCTCTTCATCACCAGTGATGTCAGATCTACAGGCCGGTCATCGTTACTGCAGGTGGGGTTACTGGACAGATGATGGAAGATGTAGAAAACCTAAATATTTATATTAATATACGTGACAATAAATATATTTATATGAACAAATATGACAATAAGTATATTTACATTAATGAATATGACAATAAATATATTTAAATGCGAAAACAGTGTGAAGAACTTCGACTCTTTGTTGAGTCAGCAGGCCCCGTCTCCCCTATTCCCTCCTCTTCTTGTCCCCCTCCTTCTCTTCCTCCTCCTCCTTGTCCTCCGCTTCCTCTTCCTCCTTCTCCTCTTCCTTGTTCTCTTCCTCCTCCTCTTCCTCCTCCTCTTCTTCCTCCTCCCCACTGACCCAGAAAGAGCAGCACCTCTTCCTGGACTCCTTCGCAGTAAAAGCCTGTGAGTGTATTGATGAGATTATGTCTGCAGAGTGATTTCAGGAGGTTTCCTTGTTTTTTAATCATAATCATTTTTAATTTAATCATAAACTCCTTTCTGGAACAACACAGACTATTTTAGATTTAGATTAGTTTAATCCACAAGACAGACAGGTGTCAGTCTAAACAGGCAGCAGGATCAGGATCAGAACTTTACAGGACTCTGGATGATGTGAGCAGTTTGTGTGAGGAGGACGTGGACTCTGTGGTCTCTGGTCTCTGGATGATGTGAGCAGTTTGTGTGAGCAGTCAGAGATCAGAGGAGGATTATTATTATATTATTATAATATTATCCGTCACATGATGAAGCAGCACAGTCAATCCTCATTCTGCTGTCTGCAGCAAACAGACAGAAAGAGAGAAGGGTGGAGGGGGGCAGCAGGTGGAGGGAAGTCTTTTCTTCTTCTGGCCCAGTTTCAGCTGATTAAACTCTGGGGGGTTGGTGGAGGTGATGAGTCATCAGAGGTGGAGGTTTGAGGTGATCAGAGAGCAGCAGGTGGAGGCTGCAGTAGATCAGTGTAGTAATAAGTCACGTTTATTAGATTTTACTTTATATTTGAGTCTTTTGTGATGTTTGTGACTCGGCTGTCGTTTCTCAGATTAATCACTTTATTATCTGTCTCACTTGTTTAAGAACATCAGATTCTAGGATTCAGACTGGCTGAGTGTTTGAAATTAAAAATTGAAATTGTGATGTCAGGTTTATAGTTTAGTGCAACATCACACAGCAATGAGCTTCACAGACATGTGAACAACAAACTCTCATATTCTCTTTCTGTCCCGAAGAAACAAACCAGCTGATTCTGCTGCATTTCAGTGTTTCAGTGTTTGAAATTACTCTACTCGTCCTCCTGCTGCTGTTTGTTGTTGTTGTTGATTTCAGAGATTCTCTGAAGGAGCTCCAACATCTGCTCAGAGACTCAGAGACTCAGAAAATCAGAGAGGGAAACTAGCTGCTGCTTGATGTTTACACAGCAGATTCCTCTCATCAGGTCAAAGTCGGTGAACACACTCACACAAGATTATAAATAAGAAAATAAACATACAGACAGGTACTGATACTGATCATTGATTGAGTGATACTGATCACGTGGTCAACAGGTTTTTACTGTCTGTTCAGCCGCGCATCCAGCCCTGTCATTAATTGTGAAAGTAGCCAATAAAACCATTTCAAATTAGAATTCAGTTTGGTTGATGGTTGTCTGGCTGTCTCTGTTATGTTTTTCACTGCAAACATCATCTTTTAAATCATAACAAAATCTGAATGAGCCCTGTCATTTACCAGGAAACTAGCTGACAAAACCTTTGAAAATATGAATGAAGTTTGGTTTTCTGTATTACGTTCAGTCTAACCTTTTTTCTCTTCAGTCCCAAATCAAGTAGCGTGACTTAAAACATAAAAAATCTGTATAAAGTCTGGTGTGAACCAGAAGAGATGCTGTTGAACATCACTGAATCTGTCAACGTTTATTAGTTACAATGTGGATTTCAAAATCTAAAAAGAATTGTTTTCGCAAACATAAGCTAACGTCACCCAGCAACCTTAGCTAGCTAGCCAAACAGTCAGTAACACAGATACTTCCTTTGAGACATTTAGGGATAATGTCAAGGAGGAAAGGTAAAAGCCAAAAGTGTGTGTGCTAAAAGCCATCACCATCACCTCCAGTATTTGGCCGTCTGAAAAAAATGTCTAACATTCGCGGCTCCACTGAGTCAACAACGTTAGCCCAGCCTCGGCTCGATGAGGTGCAGCTGGGGAGCACCTCGTCCTCGGTAGAGCCGAGCACCCTGTACTCTGAAACGGCGCTAGAACAAGAACAGCTGAATACAGTGCAACACCATGGAAATACTACTTTGCTTGCTTTCACTGACCCAGTCTTTGTTTGACTCCAGTCCTCATGAAGGAGAGGACACAATTACAAGCAAATGGAGTGGCAGCAAGTGCTGATTTATTCCTAGGCCTAACCCTAACCCTTTTAGAGTGCAACACACTTTGATATATTTGTTTTAATTTATTTTGTTGTTGTTGTGTGTCCAGCAGGACTGGACCAAGACAGTACATGTGTGTTGAATAAGTGATTTATTTCCAACAACACATGACTTAGCCATATTTTCAAATCTCCCTCGCCTGGCCCAGTCAAATGATACTTGCCACCAGGCCTAACAACTTTTCTGGGGGAAATCCTGCGATGCAGTGACGGAAACTATTTCTTGTTGAAGGACAGTTGGCACAGTGATTGTAACTATTTCTTTTTGAATGAGTCAGTGCAGTGACTAACTATTTCTTGTTGAAGGACAGTCAACGCAGTGACCAGAACTACACTATATTGCCAAAAGTATTGGCTCACCTGCCTTGACTCGCATATGAACTTAAGTGACATCCCATTCTTAATCCATAGGGTTTAATATGACGTCGGTCCACCCTTTGCAGCTATAACAGCTTCAACTCTTCTGGGAAGGCTTTCCACAAGGTTTAGGAGTGTGTTTATGGGAATATTTGACCATTCTTCAAGAAGCGCATTAGTGAGGTCACACACTGATGTTGGACGAGAAGGCCTGGCTCTCAGTCTCCGCTCTAATTTATCCCAAAGGTGTTCTATTGGGTTGAGGTCAGGACTCTGTGCAGGCCAGTTAAGTTCATCCACACCAAACTCTCTCGTCCATGTCTTTATGGACCTTGCTTTGTGCACTGGTGCACAGCCATGTTGGAACAGGAAGGGGCCATCCCCAAACTGTTCCCACAAAGTTGGGAGCATGGAATTGTCCAAAATCTCTTGGTGTGCTGAAGCATTCAGAGTTCCTTTCACTGGAACTAAGGGGCCAAGCCCAGCTCCTGAAAAACAACCCCACACCATAATCCCCCCTCCACCAAACTTTACACTTGGCAGAGTGCAGTCAGACAAGTACCGTTCTCCTGGCAACCGCCAAACCCAGACTCGTCCATCAGATCGCCAGACGGACTTGCACAGGTGGCATCCTATCACAGTACCACGCTGGAATTCACTGGAATTCACTGAGCTCCTGAGAGCGACCCATTCTTTCACAAATGTTTGTAGAAACAGTCTGCATGCCTTGGTGCGTGATTTTATACACCTGTGGCCATGGAAGTGATTGGAACACCTGATTTCAATTATTTGGATGGGTGAGTGAATACTTTTGGCAATATAGTGTATTTCTTGTTGAAGGACAGTCGACACAGTGACCAGAACAATTTCTTGTTGAAGGACAGTCAATGCAGTGACTAACTATTTCTTGTTGAAGGACAGTCGACGCAGTGACCAGAACTACTTCTTGTTGAAGGACAGTCGACGCAGTGACCGGAACTATTTCTTGTTGAAGGACAGTCGACGAAGTGACTATTTCTTGTTGAAGGACAGTCGACACAGTGACCGGAACTATTTCTTGTCTAAAGACAGTTGTTGCAGTGACTGAAACTATTTCTTTTACAATGAGTCAGTGCAGTCACTGGAACTCTTTCTTGTTGAAGGACAGTTGGTGCAGTGACTGGAACTATTTCTTGTTGAAGGACAGTCGATGCAGTGACTGGAACTATTGCCTTTTGAATTTATCAGTGCAGTGACTGGAACTATCATCTGTGAATCAGAGGGATTTCTAGCTGCTGTTTGGCTGGTTTTATTTCACCACTGAGATTTAAATACAAACACCTGACTGATACATGATAACTAAAAATACTTCAGCTCAGAGTTCTGCAGGGATCAATGAGCTGATAGGAAACACTGATGATGAAACTGTATAGGTGGGATCCAGTGAAAAGCCAGAGGTTTATCTATGAAAAAAGTTTGTATCAGAGCTGTAAGTAAGGACAATATCTGGCCACTGAGATGTTTTAACAGAGCCTTGAAAGACCTGAGAGAAGTGAGTTGTGAAACTAAAGCAGTTTGATCTGGGGAAGAACTCTAAAAACTACAATACCCACAGACGCAGAGCTGCAAAGAATCCATGTGGAACTCACACTGAGCTGATCATATCAGAACAGTAACATGGTTGAGTTAAGATAAATAGAGGACTGAACAGAGTTTTAACTGTGAGATGAACCTGTTTTTTCATATATTTAACGTTCCTGGTGATATCCAACAGTCCCTCAATGGTTTCATACAGTAATATAAAGAGCCTCATTTTGTGTCACCTTGTGAATAGTCTCAGATAGACCCTCTCCACAGCCAGGTCTGGCTCAACCCGTCATCGTTCTGGGATAGAAGATAAGATCTGGCTTGTTTGTTTTTCTTTAAACCAATCACAATCATCTTGGGCGGCCCTGAGCCCAGGATGCAGGATGCCACATCCTGGGTGGAGTCAGGGGGAACTTGTTTTGTTGGAACATTTGTACACAGAGAGGTGAGCCCTGGCATTAAAATGGTTAAATCCCAGCAAAAGAAAACGGCATATAAAATAGTAAACAGCGTATGTAGACTATGTGGTCCATCTTTTACTGTTAATGTCCTGGAGGTGAAGCCTACCTATACTTTAGTTCTGGAGGAGCTCACTGGACCCATTAAAACCAGGTACTTAACAGTAACGCCCAATTAGCCGAAGGGGAGGAGAATGGAGACTGAAATAG